>NC_091178.1:20533905-20671973 GCF_040958095.1 Procambarus clarkii
GATAGTAATCTTGGGCATAGCATTTTGCCAAATCACCTCATTCTTTGGGGCACACGTGAGGAACACGAACAAGTGGATTAAGGCGTCTTGTACATACCAGTTGCGTTGCTCCTGGGAGTATGGGTTCGAGTCACTTCTGGGGTGTGAGTTTTCAGTTGCATATTGTCCTGGGGACCATTCAGGCTTGTTCGCATTTGTGTTCCTCACGTGTGCCCCAAAGAATGAGGTGATTTGGTAAAATGCTATGCCGAAGATTACTATCCGAGTAATCTTACTTATTTATTTATTAATGTATGTACCTTACCTAAATAAAAATTATTATTATTATTATTATTATTATTAAATATGGTAGACATTGGCTCGGAAAGCTCCTCTTTACATTCTTTAAGCACCCTGACAAACACTTTATCCGGCCCTGGGGATTTGTTTAGTTTTAGTTTTTCTAATTGTTTAATTACATCATCCCTGGTAACTACTAAACTAGTCAACCTGTCCTCATCCCCACCCACATAGACTTGTTCGGCTGAAGGCATATTGTTAAGTTCTTCTTTAGTAAATACAGATATAAAATATTTGTTAAAAATACTACTCATCTCCTTGTCATTATCCGTTATTTGACCTGTCTCAGATTTTAATGGACCTATCCTTTCCCTAGTCTTAGTTCGATATAACTGAGCTGAAAAAAACCTTTAGGATTTTTTTTTTTTTTTTTTGAGATATATACAAGAGTTGTTACATTCTTGTACAGCCACTAGTACGCGTAGCGTTTCGGGCAGGTCCCTGAGATACGATCCCCTGCCGCGAAGAATCGTTTTTTCATCCAAGTACACATTTTACTGTTGCGTTAAACAGAGGCTACAGTTAAGGAATTGCGCCCAGTAAATCCTCCCCGGCTTTGACTTTGCTTGCTCTGCTATGCGAACTTGTTCTAAACTGACTTCCCCATTCTTAATCCTTTTGTACCAAGCTCTCTTTTTACCTATAAGGTTCTTTAAATTATTTGTTATCCACTTTGGGTCATTAGTATTCGATCTATTCAATTTGTATGGTGTACTACGTTCCTGTGCTTTGTTTAGAATCTTCTTAAATAAGTTATATATTAAATCCACATCGAAATCCCCTTTTACGTCACCTGTCGTTGGGTTCATGTCTCGCTCCAAGACCGGCCCACACCCCATACTCAAGAATTTCCAATCTATTTGACCCCAAAAATTTCTTAGGCTATTAAAATCAGCTTTTCGAAAATCTGGCACTTTAACAGAATTTTCTCCTACAGGTCTATTCCATTCTATGCTAAATCTGATTTCTTTGTGATCACTGTTCCCTAGCTCACTCCCTATTTCGATGTCATTAATTTGTGTTTCCCTGTTATTTAACACTAAATCTAAAATATTATTTTCCCGCGTTGGTTCCTTAATGTGTTGCGTAGGAAAGCAATCGTCAATTAATTCTAGAAAATCTTCTGCTTCACTATTCCCTGTTTTGTTCAACCAGTTTATTCCACTAAAGTTAAAGTTACCCATGACATGAATACTGTTAGATCTAGATGCTCTAGATATTTCATCCCATAGATGCTTTGTTTTCATTCTGTCTAAATTTGGTGGCCTATATCTTGAGGTTATCTTGAGATGATTTCGGGGCTTTTTTTAGTGTCTCCGCGGCCCGGTCCTCGACCAGGCCTCCACCCCCAGGAAGCAGCCCGTGACAGCTGACTAACACTCAGGTACCTAATTTACTGCTAGGTAACAGGGGCATAGGGTGAAAGAAACTCTGCCCATTGTTTCTCGCCGGCGCCTGGGATCGAACCCAGGTCCACAGGATCACAAGTCCCGCGTGCTGTCCGCTCGGCCGACCGGCTCCCTATATATAACTCCTATTATAATATTATTTGCTTTTTCGTTTAATTCTATCCAAATAGTTTCTGTGTGTGGCTCAGTTTTGATTCCCTCTTTGAGGCTACATTTCAAATTGTCCCTAACATATATGGCTACTCCCCCTCCTCGTCTAATATATCTATCTGTGTGAAATAGTTTAAATCCATTTATTTGATATTCAGCTAATAGTTCTCTATTTTCTACATTCAACCACGTTTCGGTAAGTGCAATAATATCTATTTTTCTGTGAAGACAAGAGCATTTAATTCGTTAATTTTATTTCTTAGACTTCTACTGTTAGTGTAATATAACCTAAGTGAATTGTTTTTTGAGGCCCTTTTCTTTCCCTGATCATTTTGCCAATTCTTTTCTCCCACGAACACATACTTTTATTACCTCCTTCCTCCAAATCAATTCCCATACCACTATCTACTAACAATAGTGGTATAATAAAAAATTTCTTAGGCTATTAAAATCAGCTTTTCGAAAATCTGGCACTTTAACAGAATTTTCTCCTACAGGTCTATTCCATTCTATGCTAAATCTGATTTCTTTGTGATCACTGTTCCCTAGCTCACTCCCTATTTCGATGTCATTAATTTGTGTTTCCCTGTTATTTAACACTAAATCTAAAATATTATTTTCCCGCGTTGGTTCCTTAATGTGTTGCGTAGGAAAGCAATCGTCAATTAATTCTAGAAAATCTTCTGCTTCACTATTCCCTGTTTTGTTCAACCAGTTTATTCCACTAAAGTTAAAGTTACCCATGACATGAATACTGTTAGATCTAGATGCTCTAGATATTTCATCCCATAGATGCTTTGTTTTCATTCTGTCTAAATTTGGTGGCCTATATCTTGAGGTTATCTTGAGATGATTTCGGGGCTTTTTTTAGTGTCCCCGCGGCCCGGTCCTCGACCAGGCCTCCACCCCCAGAAAGCAGCCCGTGACAGCTGACTAACACCCAGGTACCTAATTTACTGCTAGGTAACAGGGGCATAGGGTGAAAGAAACTCTGCCCATTGTTTCTCGCCGGCGCCTGGGATCGAACCCAGGTCCACAGGATCACAAGTCCCGCGTGCTGTCCGCTCGGCCGACCGGCTCCCTATATATAACTCCTATTATAATATTATTTGCTTTTTCGTTTAATTCTATCCAAATAGTTTCTGTGTGTGGCTCAGTTTTGATTCCCTCTTTGAGGCTACATTTCAAATTGTCCCTAACATATATGGCTACTCCCCCTCCTCGTCTAATATATCTATCTGTGTGAAATAGTTTAAATCCATTTATTTGATATTCAGCTAATAGTTCTCTATTTTCTACATTCAACCACGTTTCGGTAAGTGCAATAATATCTATTTTTCTGTGAAGACAAGAGCATTTAATTCGTTAATTTTATTTCTTAGACTTCTACTGTTAGTGTAATATACCCTAAGTGAATTGTTTTTTGAGGCCCTTTTCTTTCCCTGATCATTTTGCCAATTCTTTTCTCCCACGAACACATACTTTTATTACCTCCTTCCTCCAAATCAATTCCCATACCACTATCTACTAACAATAGTGGTATAATAAACCCAAACAAACACTTCTAACCACTGGTTCCAACGAGTTCGCAACAGCAACAACCCCAGCACTCGATAGATGCACCCCATTACGATAATACATTTCATTTCTTCCATAAAAGTGTTCCCAGTTGTCTATGAAAGATATTGCATTTGATTTGCAATATCTTTCCAGTCGGCAATTGACACCAAGTGGCCTCGACATCCATCCATTACCCACTCCCTTTCTTTAAAAAATTCCACATATGATCGGGATTCCTCCCTTGCTCCTAACTAATTCACTGGCTGTCCTGAATCTCTGTATTAGTTCCTCACTCCTAACTCGTCCAACATCATTACCCCCTGCACTAATACAAATAATGGGTTTGTTCCCATTTCCCGTCATAATATCATTCATGTTTCCAACAATATCTCCATTTCCAGCGCCCGGATAGCAAACCCTTAATCTGTTCCCCCTATCTCTGGCACAAAACGTTCTTTCTAAATACCTCACCTGGGAATCTCCCACAACCAAAATATCCAAGCCTTTCCTAACTATAAACTTAACCAATTTATACCAATTGTTTCGTTGTTGTTGTTATAGATTCAGCTACTTGCTACTTCCCGTGCTACTTGGAACAAGTTCCAAGTAGCATGGGCTATGGTTAGCCTCGTGGAAGGGAGATGTCTCCCGTGCACTGCTAACATGTTGTTAAAGATTTAGCTATTAAGGATGGAGTGTCCATGTAGCACCGGCTATGGTGAGCCCGTAATTGAGTTTGGTTATACATGATAATCTTTTTCCTGTGATATTTAGGTCTAAGTTTAAAATGGAGGAATGAATTGAATTTGATGAATTGTTTTATGTTCTGACTTGTATTGATACATTTTATTCCCTATTAATAACCCTTTATGTCCAATCATCTACTTGTGAACCTTCATAGGATAGGTTTCTAATTTCGGGAATTAACGGTCATCCTACGCTGGACACATTCAAGTGAATTTATATCCATTCAATAGTAAGGCGACCAAAACTGAACTGCATAATCTAAATGGGGCCTAACTAGAGCAAGATATAGCTGAAGAACAACACCATTTGTCTTGTTACTAACGTTTCGATTAATAAATCCAAGTGTCCTTTTTACCTTAATACCAACATTCATGGATTGACCCTTTGGTTTTAAATTCTTACTAATCATAACTACCAGATCCCTTACGCAATCTTGTAACTATTTTCATCAACTACCCTCAAAAGTTTACATTTATCAGCATTAAATTACTTAGAACTAAATACTGTAGACACTATGTTTTTAATCAGTCTTTCATGTGGCACTGTATTAAAAGCCTTGCTAAAGGCAAGGTGCACAACATCACAAATCTTTCCACTATATACTGGCTTAACTATGCTGGAATAAAATTATTCCAAATTTGTAAAACCATGTTATCAATCATTTATTTTGCATATCAATCATTTATAAATTTATTTTTCTCAAGATAAAGACGAATGGGATTTAGAGTTTTGATCAGACCACACACTAGAAGGTGAAGGGACGACGACGTTTCGGTCCGTACTGGACCATTCTTAAATCGATAGATTTACAATTATCAGTTCAAGTAACTAAATTCATTGTTAAGCAAATCAAGGTAAAAGAAAGCAATGTATTTTTATTGTTACCTTTATTATTACAAAATGCAATTACAGTAGTATTCAATGTTCAGGTAATCAAGTTGATGGGGAACCAAAACCTAGTTCTAGAACTTGTGGAATAATACCATTTCAGGATCAATGAGGTAGATCTTTCCCAAAGCAGGACTGCTAAGGAGAGAGTCTGAGGAGATCATAGTGATATTCTCTGTCCGTTTAGCGTCGAGTTCCAATAACGCGAAAATCTTTTCAAATTTATCTTCCGAAACCATTATCCTCTTGGGAGGAATGAACTCGTAAGTCTCTTGCTGGTCCGACGTCATGACGGTACGCCCCAGTATTTCATTTACGTCAAAAAATTCGTCAGTAAACTCCCGGCCTTCGAGAGACGCATTATTAACAGAATTAATTAGTTCAATAACAGACAATTGCACGTCTGGGGGCAAAGGCAGGGACAAAACACGGTCTTCGAAGGATCCTCCATCCTTGCGGACGTATCCGTTATTGCGGTTCTCGGGGAAGGCAATGCAGGCAGACAGGAGAAAAACGAGCACAACCAGCTTCATCTTTGCTGCTCAACACTTAGCTGATGTGAGAATAATTATTAATGAAGCTGTTTCACGTATATATACTCCCCTGTACGTGACTTAACGGCAAGGGAGAGGAGTGAGGCGGTTTGAAACACAATTTGGGGGAGGGGAGAAGAAACTCTTGTTACATCGTTTATTGAACTTTTGAACACCGAGTAGTATCTAGCAAGAACAAGATAGCATTAAACCCCCGAATGAAAGACCTACAAATGCCTATTTGCCCATGATAGGCAGACTGAGAAAGACCCCCAGTGGATTCAGCTGAATCCCAGGTTCCATTCATTTTACCTGGTATTTTTTTGGGTAATAGGTGGCTCCAATTTTTGTGGAAAATACTAAATTAACAAAACAGATAATACTTATGCAGAAGATTTTGTAGAATTAGTTGACAATTGCTTATCCAAAACACATATTAAGGAACTAACGCGGGAAAATGATATTTTAGACTTGGTGTAAACAAACAAAGCGACACAAATTAATGAAATTAAAGTCGGGGCTTGCGAACAGTGATCAAACCTTACATTTGTAAGCATTAAACTGCATCTCCCAAAGTTTTGACTGTTTCAAACCCTTACTTTGATCGTTAAATTGCATTCACCGGAAAGGCGAAGAGTTAGGGGTGGCATGATAGATGTTTACAAGTGGATGAATGGACATAACAAAGGGGATATTAATAGGGTATTAAAAAGCATCAACACAAGACAGAACACGAAACAATGGGTATAATTTGGATAAGTTTAGATTTAGGATAGACTTTGGTAAATACTGATTCGGTAACAGGGTGGTTGATTTGTGGAACCAATTACCGCGTCACGTGGTGGAGGTGGTTTCATGCGTGGGTTGACATGTTTATGAGTGGGATTGGGTGGTTATAGATAAGAGCTACCTCGTATGGGCCAATAGGCCTACTGCAGTTACCTTTATTCTTATGTTCCTATGAAGTGATAATGTTTTAGCGTTTTTATATCCTTCTCGATTTTTGTAACATCGACAAATTTGCAAATATTGCTGCTTGAACCTCAATCTAAATAATTTCTTTACTATGAATACCCGAGGTCTTAAGACAGAGCCTTATCCAACTTTGAATAGTACCCCCAATACATAAGAACATCAGAACAAAGGGAACTGCAGAAGGTCTATTGGCCCATACGAGGCAGCGCCTATTTAGACACCACCCAATTCCATTCACATAAATGTCCAACCCGGGATTAAATTAATAGAGGGACCCCACCTCCACCACATTATGCGGTAATTGGTTCCACAATTCAAAAACTCTGTTACCGTACCAGTATTTATCCAAGCCTTTCCTAAATCTAAACTTATCCAATTTATATCAATTGTTTCGTGTTCTGACTTGTATTGATACATTTTATTCCCTATTAATAACCATTTATGTCCAATCATCTACTTGTGAACCTCTAACATGTCACCCCAAACTCCTCGTAATTCTAGTAAAAGCAATTTAATTATCTGTTAATCTCTTCATATGATAGGTTTCTAATTTGGGGAATTAACTTTGTCATCCTGCGCTGGACACATTCAAGTGAATTTATGTCCATTCAATAGTAAGGCGACCAAAACTGAACTGCATAATCTAAATGGGGCTTAACTAGAGCAAAATAAGAACATAAGAACAAAGGTAACTGCAGAAGGCCTATTGGCCCATACGAGGCAGCTCCCATCTATAACCACAAAATCCCACTCATATACATGTCCAACCTGCGCTTGAAACAATCGAGGGACCCCACCTCCACCACGCTACGCGGCAACTGGTTCCACAAATCAACAACCCTGTTACCGAACCAGTATTTACCCAAGTCTTTCCTAAATCTAAACTTATCCAATTTATACCCATTGTTCCGTGTTCTGTCTTGAGTTGATACTTTTAATACCCTATTAATATCCCCTTTGTTATGTCCATTCATCCACTTGTAAACTTCTATCATTTCACCCCTAACTCTTTGTCTTTCCAGTGAATGCAATTTAAGCTTTATTAATCTTTCTTCATATGAAAGACTTCTAATTTGGGGAATTAACTTTGTCATCCTACGCTGGACACGTTCAAGTGAATTTATATCCATTCTATAGTACTGCGAAGAAAACTGAACTGTATAATCTGAATGGGGCCTAACCAGAGCAAGATATAGCTGAAGAACCACACCAGGTGTCTTGTTACTAACGCTTCGATTAATAAATCCCAGTGTCTTATCCGCCTTATTACAAACATTCATGCATTGATCCTTTTGTTTTAAATTCTTACTAATCATAACTTCCAGATCCCTTTCGCAATCTCAACACCATCTAGCTCGTATCTTGTAACTCTATAATTATTTCCCAGCATCAAAACTCTACATTTATCAGCATTAAACTGTATCTGACAATCTTTTGACTATTCTAAAACCCTATTTAAAAAAACCCTATCAACTTGAAGTAATAGCAAGTCTTCTTTCGTGCTGATTAACCTACCGATTTTTGTATCATCTGCAAATTTGCAGATGTTGCTACACAAACCTGAATCTAAATCATTTATATATATTAGGAACATAAAAACAAAGCTAACTGCATAAGGGCTATTGGCCCATACGAGGCAGCTCCTATCTATAACCACCCAATCCCACTCATATACTTGTCCAACCAACGCTTGAAACAATCGAGGGACCCCACCTCCACCACGTTACGCGGTAATTGGTTCCACATATCAACAACCCTGTTACTGAACCAGTATTTACCCAAGTCTATCCTAAATCTAAACTTATCCAATTTATACCCATTGTTTCTAGTTCTGTCTTGTGTTGATACTTTTAATACCCTATTAATATCCCCTTTGTTATGTCCATTCACCCACTTGTAAACCTCAATCATGTCACCCCTAACTCTTCGCCTTTCCAGTGAATGCTACTTAAGCTTTGGTAATCTTTCTTCATATGAAATATTTCTAATTTGGGGAATTAACTTAGTCATCCTACGCTGGACACGTTGAAGTGAATTTATATCCATTCTATAATATGGCGACCAAAACTGAACTGCATAATCTAAATGGGGCCTAACTAGAGCAAGATATAGCTTGAGAACCACACCAGGTGTCTTGTTACTAACGCTGCGATTAATAAGTCCAAGTGTCCGATTTGCCTTATTACGAACATTTATGCATTGATCCTTTTATTTTAAATTCTTACTAATCATAGCTCCCAGATCCCTTTCGCAATCCGACTTCGCAATCTCAACACCATCTAGCTCGTATCTTGTAACTCTATCATCATTACCTAGCCTCAGAACTTTACATTTATCAGCATTAAACTGCATTTGCCAATCCTTTGACCATTTCAAAACCCTATCTAGATCAACTTGAAGTGATAGTGAGTCCTCCTCCTAATTAATATCCCTACCGATTTTCGTATCATCGGCAAATTTGCAAATGTTGCTACTCAAACCTGAATCTAAATCATTTATATATATGATAAACAACAGAGGTCCCAGGACAGAGCCCTGACGTACTCCACTAACAACAGTATCCCACCCTGACTTAACCCCATTTATACTAACTCTCTGTTTCCTTTGGAATAGCTATGCCTTAATCCAACTTAATATAGCACCCCCAATACCATGAGCTTCTATTTTTTTAATTAGTCTTTCATGTGGCACTGTATCCAAAGCTTTGCTAAAGTCAAGGTACACAACATCACAATTCTTACCACTATCAACTGCCTCAACTATGCTGGAATAAAAAGTTAGCAAATTTGTTAAACATGAACGGCCATTTGTAAAACCATGTTGCGACTCATTTAATAATTTATGTTTTTCAAGATGGAGACGAATTGTATTTGCAATTATTGATTCAAGTAACTTTCCCACAATAGACGTTAGGCTAATTGGCCAATAGTTTGACGCAAGTGATCTATCTCCTTTTTTAAAAAATTGGTACCACATTAGCTACCTTCCATGACTCTGGCACTCTGCCTAACTCTATTGATTTATTAAATATGGTAGCTCCTCCGGAAAGCTCCTCTTTACATTCTTTAAGCACCCTGACAAACACTTCATCCGGCCCTGGGGATTTGTTTAGTTTTAGTTTTTCTAATTGTTTAATTATCCCTGGTAACTACTAAACTAGTCAACCTGTCCTCATCCCCACCCACATAGACTTGTTCGGCTGAAGGCATATTGTTAAGTTCTTCTTTAGTAAATACAGATATAAAATATTTGTTAAAAATACTACTCATCTTGTCATTATCAGTTATTTGACCTGTCTCAGATTTTAATGGACCTATCCTTTCCCTAGTCTTAGTTCGATATAACTGAGCTGAAAAAACCCTTTGGTATTTTTTTTTTTTTGAGATATATACAGGAGTTGTTACATTCTTGTACAGCCACTAGTACGCGTAGCGTTTCGGGCAGGTCCCTGAGATACGATCCCCTACCGCGAAGAATGGTTTTTTCATCCAAGTACACATTTTACTGTTGCGTTAAACAGAGGCTACAGTTAAGGAATTGCGCTCAGTAAATCCTCCCCGGCTTTGACTTTGCTTGCTCCGCTATGCGAACTTGATAGTTTCTTTTTGCTTTCCTAATCTCTTTTTTAACATTTCTAACCAGTTGTATGAATTCCTGTTCTAAACTGACTTCCCCATTCTTAATCCTTTTGTACGAAGCTCTCTTTTTACCTATAAGGTTCTTTAAATTATTTGTTATCCACTTTGGGTCATTAGTATTCGATCTATTCAATTTGTATGGTGTACTACGTTCCTGTGCTTTGTTTAGAATATTCTTAAATAAGTTATATATTAAATCCACATCGAAATCCCCTTTTACGTCACCTGTCGTTGGGTTCATGTCTCGCTCCAAGACCGGCCCACACCCCATACTCAAGACTTTCCAATCTATTTGACCCCAAAAATTTCTTAGGCTATTAAAATCAGCTTTTCGAAAATCTGGCACTTTAACAGAATTTTCTTCTACAGGTCTATTCCATTCTATGCTAAATCTGATTTCTTTGTGATCACTGTTCCCTAGCTCACTCCCTATTTCGATGTCATTAATTTGTGTTTCTCTGTTATTTAACACTAAATCTAAAATATTATTTTCCCGCGTTGGTTCCTTAATGTGTTGCGTAGGAAAGCAATCGTCAATTAATTCTAGAAAATCTTCTGCTTCACTATTCCCTGTTTTGTTCAACCAGTTTATTCCACTAAAGTTAAAGTTACCCATGACATGAATACTGTTAGATCTAGATGCTCTAGATATTTCATCCCATAGATGCTTTGTTTTCATTCTGTCTAAATTTGGTGGCCTATATATAACTCCTATTATAATATTATTTGCTTTTTCGTTTAATTCTATCCAAATAGTTTCTGTGTGTGGCTCAGTTTTGATTCCCTCTTTGAGGCTACATTTCAAATTGTCCCTAACATATATGGCTACTCCCCCTCCTCGTCTAATATATCTATCTGTGTGAAATAGTTTAAATCCATTTATTTGATATTCAGCTAATAGTTCTCTATTTTCTACATTCAACCACGTTTCGGTAAGTGCAATAATATCTATTTTTCTGTGAAGACAAGAGCATTTAATTCGTTAATTTTATTTCTTAGACTTCTACTGTTAGTGTAATATACCCTAAGTGAATTGTTTTTTGAGGCCCTTTTCTTTCCCTGATCATTTTGCCAATTCTTTTCTCCCACGAACACATACTTTTATTACCTCCTTCCTCCAAATCAATTCCCATACCACTATCTACTAACAATAGTGGTATAATAAACCCAAACAAACACTTCTAACCACTGGTTCCAACGAGTTCGCAACAGCAACAACCCCAGCACTCGATAGATGCACCCCATTACGATAATACATTTCATTTCTTCCATAAAAGTGTTCCCAGTTGTCTATGAAAGATATTGCATTTGATTTGCAATATCTTTCCAGTCGGCAATTGACACCAAGTGCCCTCGACATCCATCCATTACCCACTCCCTTTCTTTAAAAAATTCCACATATGATCGGGATTCCTCCCTTGCTCCTAACTAATTCACTGGCTGTCCTGAATCTCTGTATTAGTTCCTCACTCCTAACTCGTCCAACATCATTACCCCCTGCACTAATACAAATAATGGGTTTGTTCCCATTTCCCGTCATAATATCATTCATGTTTCCAACAATATCTCCATTTCCAGCGCCCGGATAGCAAACCCTTAATCTGTTCCCCCTATCTCTGGCACAAAACGTTCTGTCTAAATACCTCACCTGGGAATCTCCCACAACCAAAATATCCATGCCTTTCCTAACTATAAACTGAACCAATTTATACCAATTGTTTCGTTGTTGTTGTTATAGATTCAGCTACTTGCTACTTCCCGTGCTACTTGGAACAAGTTCCAAGTAGCACGGAACAAGTAGTAGTTTGGAACAAGTTCCAAGTAGCACGGGCTATGGTGAGCCCGTAACTTACCTGGCAAAGGAGTGGGGCAAGAAGCATGGGCTATGGTTAGCCTCGTGGAAGGGAGATGTCTCCCGTGCACTGCTAACATGTTGTTAAAGATTTAGCTATTAAGGATGGAGTGTCCATGTAGCACCGGCTATGGTGAGCCCGTAATTGAGTTTGGTTATACATGATAATCTTTTTCCTGTGATATTTAGGTCTAAGTTTAAAATGGAGGAATGAATTGAATTTGATGAATTGTTTTATGTTCTGACTTGTATTGATACATTTTATTCCCTATTAATAACCCTTTATGTCCAATCATCTACTTGTGAACCTTCATAGGATAGGTTTCTAATTTCGGGAATTAACGGTCATCCTACGCTGGACACATTCAAGTGAATTTATATCCATTCAATAGTAAGGCGACCAAAACTGAACTGCATAATCTAAATGGGGCCTAACTAGAGCAAGATATAGCTGAAGAACAACACCATTTGTCTTGTTACTAACGTTTCGATTAATAAATCCAAGTGTCCTTTTTACCTTAATACCAACATTCATGGATTGACCCTTTGGTTTTAAATTCTTACTAATCATAACTACCAGATCCCTTACGCAATCTTGTAACTATTTTCATCAACTACCCTCAAAAGTTTACATTTATCAGCATTAAATTACTTAGAACTAAATACTGTAGACACTATGTTTTTAATCAGTCTTTCATGTGGCACTGTATTAAAAGCCTTGCTAAAGGCAAGGTGCACAACATCACAAATCTTTCCACTATCTACTGGCTTAACTATGCTGGAATAAAATTATTCCAAATTTGTAAAACCATGTTATCAATCATTTATTTTGCATATCAATCATTTATAAATTTATTTTTCTCAAGATAAAGACGAATGGGATTTAGAGTGTTGATCAGACCACACACTAGAAGGTGAAGGGACGACGACGTTTCGGTCCGTACTGGACCATTCTCAAATCGATAGATTTACAATTATCAGTTCAAGTAACTAAATTCATTGTTAAGCAAATCAAGGTAAAAAAAAGCAATGTATTTTTATTGTTACCTTTATTATTACAAAATGCAATTACAGTAGTATTCAATGTTCAGGTAATCAAGTTGATGGGGAACCAAAACCTAGTTCTAGAACTTGTGGAATAATACCATTTCAGGATCAATGAGGTCGTAGATCTTTCCCAAAGCAGGACTGCTAAGGAGAGAGTCTGAGGAGATCATAGTGATATTCTCTATCCGTTTAGCGTCGAGTTCCAATAACGCGAAAATCTTGTCAAATTTATCTTCTGAAACCATTATCCTCTTGGGAGGAATGAACTCGTAAGTCTCTTGCTGGTCCGACGTCATGACGGTACGCCCCAGTATTTCATTTACGTCAAAAAATTCGTCAGTAAACTCCCGGCCTTCGAGAGACGCATTATTAACAGAATTAATTAGTTCAATAACAGACAATTGCACGTCTGGGGGCAAAGGCAGGGACAAAACACGGTCTTCGAAGGATCCTCCATCCTTGCGGACGTATCCGTTATTGCGGTTCTCGGGGAAGGCAATGCAGGCAGACAGGAGAAAAACGAGCACAACCAGCTTCATCTTTGCTGCTCAACACTTAGCTGATGTGAGAATAATTATTAATGAAGCTGTTTCACGTATATATACTCCCCTGTACGTGACTTAACGGCAAGGGAGAGGAGTGAGGCGGTTTGAAACACAATTTGGGGGAGGGGAGAAGAAACTCTTGTTACATCGTTTATTGAACTTTTGAACACCGAGTAGTATCTAGCAAGAACAAGATAGCATTAAACCCCCGAATGAAAGACCTACAAATGCCTATTTGCCCATGATAGGCAGACTGAGAAAGACCCCCAGTGGATTCAGCTGAATCCCAGGTTCCATTCATTTTACCTGGTATTTTTTTGGGTAATAGGTGGCTCCAATTTTTGTGGAAAATACTAAATTAACAAAACAGATAATACTTATGCAGAAGATTTTGTAGAATTAGTTGACAATTGCTTATCCAAAACACATATTAAGGAACTAACGCGGGAAAATGATATTTTAGACTTGGTGTAAACAAACAAAGAGACACAAATTAATGAAATTAAAGTCGGGGCTTGCGAACAGTGATCAAACCTTACATTTGTAAGCATTAAACTGCATCTCCCAAAGTTTTGACTGTTTCAAACCCTTACTTTGATCGTTTTGAAGATCGTTAAATTGCATTCACCGGAAAGGCGAAGAGTTAGGGGTGGCATGATAGATGTTTACAAGTGGATGAATGGACATAACAAAGGGGATATTAATAGGGTATTAAAAAGCATCAACACAAGACAGAACACGAAACAATGGGTATAATTTGGATAAGTTTAGATTTAGGATAGACTTTGGTAAATACTGATTCGGTAACAGGGTGGTTGATTTGTGGAACCAATTACCGCGTCACGTGGTGGAGGTGGTTTCATGCGTGGGTTGACATGTTTATGAGTGGGATTGGGTGGTTATAGATAAGAGCTACCTCGTATGGGCCAATAGGCCTACTGCAGTTACCTTTATTCTTATGTTCCTATGAAGTGATAATGTTTTAGCGTTTTTATATCCTTCTCGATTTTTGTAACATCGACAAATTTGCAAATATTGCTGCTTGAACCTCAATCTAAATAATTTCTTTACTATGAATACCCGAGGTCTTAAGACAGAGCCTTATCCAACTTTGAATAGTACCCCCAATACATAAGAACATCAGAACAAAGGGAACTGCAGAAGGTCTATTGGCCCATACGAGGCAGCGCCTATTTAGACACCACCCAATTCCATTCACATAAATGTCCAACCCGGGATTAAATTAATAGAGGGACCCCACCTCCACCACATTATGCGGTAATTGGTTCCACAATTCAAAAACTCTGTTACCGTACCAGTATTTATCCAAGCCTTTCCTAAATCTAAACTTATCCAATTTATATCAATTGTTTCGTGTTCTGACTTGTATTGATACATTTTATTCCCTATTAATAACCATTTATGTCCAATCATCTACTTGTGAACCTCTGAAAACCTCTTATGAAAAACATAAATTAATAATTGAGTCGCAACATGGTTTTATAAATGGCCGTTCATGTTTAACAAATTTGTTATCTTTTTATTCTAGCATTGTTGAGGCAGTTGATAGTGGTAAGGATTGCGATGTTGTATACCTTGACTTTAGCAAAGCTTTTGATACAGTGCCACATGAAAGACTGATTAAAAAAATAGAGTCTCATGGTATTGGGGGTGCTATATTAAGCTGGATTAGGGCATGGCTATACCAAAGGAAACAGAGAGTTAGTATAAATGGAATCAAGTCAGAGTGGGAAAATGTTGAAAGTGGAGTGCCTCAAGGCTCTGTCCTGGGACCTCTGTTGTTTATAATATATATAAATGATTTAGATTCAGGTTTGAGTAGCAACATTTGCAAATTTGCCGATGATACGAAAATCGGTAGGGAAATTAATTCGGAGGAGGACTCACTATCACTTCAAGTTGATCTAGATAGGGTTTTGAAATGGTCAAAGGATTGGCAGATGCAGTTTAATGCTGATAAATGTAAAGTTCTGAGGTTAGGTAATGATGATAGAGTTACAAGATACGAGCTAGATGGTGTTGTGATTGCGAAGTCGGATTGCGAAAGGGATCTGGGAGTTATGATTAGTAAGAATTTAAAACAAAAGGATCAATGCATAAATGTTCGTAATAAGGCAAATCGGACACTTGGATTTATTAATCGCAGCGTTAGTAACAAGACACCTGGTGTGGTTCTCAAGCTATATCTTGCTCTAGTTAGGCCCCATTTAGATTATGCAGTTCAGTTTTGGTCGCCATATTATAGAATGGATATAAATTCACTTGAACGTGTCCAGCGTAGGATGACTAAGTTAATTCCCCAAATTAGAAATCTTTCATATGAAGAAAGATTAACAAAGCTTAAGTTGCATTCACTGGAAAGGCGAAGAGTTAGGGGTGACATGATAGAGGTTTACAAGTGGATGAATGGACATAACCGGGGGGATATTAATAGGGTATTAAAAGTATCAACACAGGACAGAACACGAAACAATGGATATAAATTGGATAAGTTTAGATTTAGGAAAGACTTGGGTAAATACTGGTTCAGTAACAGGGTTGTTGATTTGTGGAACCAATTGCCGCGTAACATTGTGGAGGTGGGGTCCCTCGATTGTTTCAAGCACGGGTTGGACAAGTATATGAGTGGGATTGGGGGGTTATAGAATAGGAGCTGCCTCGTATGGGCCAATAGGCCTTCTGCAGTTACCTTTGTTCTTATGTTCTTAAGAACATAAGAACATAAGAACAAAGGTAACTGCAGAAGGCCTATTGGCCCATACGAGGCAGCTCCTATTCTATAACCACCCAATCCCACTCATATACTTGTCCAACCCGTGCTTGAAACAATCGAGGGACCCCACCTCCACAATGTTACGCGGCAATTGGTTCCACAAATCAACAACCCTGTTACTGAACCAGTATTTACCCAAGTCTTTCCTAAATCTAAACTTATCCAATTTATACCCATTGTTTCGTGTTCTGTCCTGTGTTGATACTTTTAATACCCTATTAATATCCCCCCGGTTATGTCCATTCATCCACTTGTAAACCTCTATCATGTCACCCCTAACTCTTCGCCTTTCCAGTGAATGCAACTTAAGCTTTGTTAATCTTTCTTCATATGAAAGATTTCTAATTTGGGGAATTAACTTAGTCATCCTTCGCTGGACACGTTCAAGTGAATTTATATCCATTCTATAATATGGCGACCAAAACTGAACTGCATAATCTAAATGGGGCCTAACTAGAGCAAGATATAGCTTGAGAACCACACCAGGTGTCTTGTTACTAACGCTGCGATTAATAAATCCAAGTGTCCGATTTGCCTTATTACGAACATTTATGCATTGATCCTTTTGTTTTAAATTCTTACTAATCATAACTCCCAGATCCCTTTCGCAATCCGACTTCGCAATCACAACACCATCTAGCTCGTATCTTGTAACTCTATCATCATTACCTAACCTCAGAACTTTACATTTATCAGCATTAAACTGCATCTGCCAATCCTTTGACCATTTCAAAACCCTATCTAGATCAACTTGAAGTGATAGTGAGTCCTCCTCCGAATTAATTTCCCTACCGATTTTCGTATCATCGGCAAATTTGCAAATGTTGCTACTCAAACCTGAATCTAAATCATTTATATATATTATAAACAACAGAGGTCCCAGGACAGAGCCTTGAGGCACTCCACTTACAACATTTTCCCACTCTGACTTGATTCCATTTATACTAACTCTCTGTTTCCTTTGGTATAGCCATGCCCTAATCCAGCTTAATATAGCACCCCCAATACCATGAGACTCTATTTTTTTAATCAGTCTTTCATGTGGCACTGTATCAAAAGCTTTGCTAAAGTCAAGGTATACAACATCGCAATCCTTACCACTATCAACTGCCTCAACAATGCTAGAATAAAAAGATAACAAATTTGTTAAACATGAACGGCCATTTATAAAACCATGTTGCGACTCAATTATTAATTTATGTTTTTCAAGATGAAGACGAATTTTATTTGCTATTATAGATTCGAGTAACTTTCCCACAATAGACGTTAGGCTAATTGGTCGATAGTTAGACGCAAGTGATCTATCTCCTTTCTTAAAAACTGGTATCACATTAGCAACTTTCCAAAACTCTGGCACTCTGCCTGACTCTATTGATTTATTAAATATGGTTGACAGTGGGTCACAAAGCTCCTCTTTGCATTCTTTAAGCACCCTAGCAAACACTTCATCCGGCCCTGGGGATTTGTTTGGTTTGAGTTTTACTATTTGTTTAAGAACATCCTCCCTGGTAACTGCTAAACTCGTCAACCTGTCCTCGTCCCCACCCACATAGACTTGTTCGGCTGAAGGCATATTGTTAAGTTCCTCTTTAGTAAATACAGATACAAAATATTTATTAAAAATACTACTCATCTCTTCATCACTATCTGTTATTTGACCTGTCTCAGTTTTTAATGGACCTATCCTTTCCCTAGTCTTAGTACGATATAACTGAAAAAACCCTTTAGGATTTGTCTTTGCTTGCCCTGCTATGCGAACTTCATAGTTTCTTTTTGCTTTCCTTATCTCTTTTTTAACATTTCTAACCAGTTGTACGAATTCCTGTTCTAAAGTGACCTCCCCATTTTTAATCCTTTTGTACCAAGCTCTCTTTTTACCTATAAGGTTCTTCAAATTCTTTGTTATCCACTTTGGGTCATTAGTATACGATCTATTCAATTTGTATGGTATACTACGTTCCTGTGCTTTGTTTAGAATATTCTTAAATAAGTTATATATTAAATCCACATCGAAATCCCCATTTAAGTCACCTATCGCTGGGTTCATGTCTCGCTCCAAGACCGGCCCACACCCCATACCCAAGCCTTTCCAATCAATTTGACCCAAAAAATTTCTTAGGCTATTAAAATCAGCTTTTCGAAAATCTGGCACTTTAACAGAATTTTCTCCTACTGGTCTATTCCATTCTATGCTAAATCTGATTTCTTTGTGATCACTGCTCCCTAGCTCACTCCCTATTTCGATGTCATTAATTTGCGTTTCCCTGTTAGTTAACACTAAATCTAAAATATTATTTTCCCGTGTTGGTTCCTTAATGTGTTGCGTAAGAAAGCAATCGTCAATTAATTCTAGAAAATCTTCTGCTTCACTATTCCCTGTTTTGTTCAACCAGTTTATTCCGCTAAAATTAAAGTCACCCATGACATAAATACTGTTAGATCTAGATGCTCTAGATATTTCATCCCATAGATGCTTTGCTTCCATTCTGTCTAAATTTGGTGGCCTATATATTACTCCTATTATAATATTATTAGCTTTTTCGTTTAATTCAATCCAAATAGTTTCTGTGTGTGGCTCTGTTTTGATTCCCTCTTTGAGACTACATTTCAAATTGTCCCTAACATATATGGCTACTCCACCTCCTCGTCTAATATATCTATCTGTGTGAAATAGTTTAAATCCATATATTTGATATTCAGCTAATAGTTCTCTATTTTCTACATTCATCCACGTTTCGGTAAGTGCAATAATATCTATTTTTTCTGTGCAGACAAGAGCATTTAATTCGTTAATTTTATTTCTTAGACTTCTACTGTTAGTGCAATATACCCTAAGTGAATTGTTATTTTGCGGACCTTCTCTTTCCCTGATCGTTTTGCCAATTCCTTTCTCCCACAAACACATACTTCTTATGTTCTTATGTTCTCTAACATGTCACCCCAAACTCCTCGTAATTCTAGTAAAAGCAATTTAATTATCTGTTAATCTCTTCATATGATAGGTTTCTAATTTGGGGAATTAACTTTGTCATCCTGCGCTGGACACATTCAAGTGAATTTATGTCCATTCAATAGTAAGGCGACCAAAACTGAACTGCATAATCTAAATGGGGCTTAACTAGAGCAAAATAAGAACATAAGAACAAAGGTAACTGCAGAAGGCCTATTGGCCCATACGAGGCAGCTCCCATCTATAACCACAAAATCGCACTCATATACATGTCCAACCTGCGCTTGAAACAATCGAGGGACCCCACCTCCACCACGCTACGCGGCAACTGGTTCCACAAATCAACAACCCTGTTACCGAACCAGTATTTACCCAAGTCTTTCCTAAATCTAAACTTATCCAATTTATACCCATTGTTCCGTGTTCTGTCTTGAGTTGATACTTTTAATACCCTATTAATATCCCCTTTGTTATGTCCATTCATCCACTTGTAAACTTCTATCATTTCACCCCTAACTCTTTGTCTTTCCAGTGAATGCAATTTAAGCTTTATTAATCTTTCTTCATATGAAAGACTTCTAATTTGGGGAATTAACTTTGTCATCCTACGCTGGACACGTTCAAGTGAATTTATATCCATTCTATAGTACTGCGAAGAAAACTGAACTGTATAATCTGAATGGGGCCTAACCAGAGCAAGATATAGCTGAAGAACCACACCAGGTGTCTTGTTACTAACGCTTCGATTAATAAATCCCAGTGTCTTATCCGCCTTATTACAAACATTCATGCATTGATCCTTTTGTTTTAAATTCTTACTAATCATAACTTCCAGATCCCTTTCGCAATCTCAACACCATCTAGCTCGTATCTTGTAACTCTATAATTATTTCCCAGCATCAAAACTCTTCACTTATCAGCATTAAACTGTATCTGACAATCTTTTGACTATTCTA
Organism: Procambarus clarkii; assembly: GCF_040958095.1. NCBI lineage: Eukaryota > Metazoa > Arthropoda > Malacostraca > Decapoda > Cambaridae > Procambarus > Procambarus clarkii. The sequence continues at coordinate 20,554,289 of NC_091178.1, forward strand.
AAACCATATTTAAATCAACTTGAAGTAATAGCAAGTCTTCTTTCGTGCTGATTAACCTACCGATTTTTGTATCATCTGCAAATTTGCAGATGTTGCTACACAAACCTGAATCTAAATCATTTATATATATTAGGAACATAAAAACAAAGCTAACTGCATAAGGGCTATTGGCCCATACGAGGCAGCTCCTATCTATAACCACCCAATCCCACTCATATTTCAACGCTTGAAACAATCGAGGGACCCCACCTCCACCACGTTACGCGGTAATTGGTTCCACAAATCAACAACCCTGTTACTGAACCAGTATTTACCCAAGTCTATCCTAAATGTGTTGGTCGAGTCAGGAGTGAGGAACTGATTCAGAGGTATAAAACAGCCATAGAGTTAGTTAGGAGCAAGGGAGGAATCCCGATCATAAAGTAAAGTTCTGAGGTTAGGTAATGATGATAGAGTTACAAGATACGAGCTAGATGGTGTTGTGATTGCGAAGTCGGATTGCGAAAGGGATCTGGGAGTTATGATTAGTAAGAATTTAAAACAAAAGGATCAATGCATAAATGTTCGTAATAAGGCAAATCGGACACTTGGATTTATTAATCGCAGCGTTAGTAACAAGACACCTGGTGTGGTTCTCAAGCTATATCTTGCTCTAGTTAGGCCCCATTTAGATTATGCAGTTCAGTTTTGGTCGCCATATTATAGAATGGATATAAATTCACTTGAACGTGTCCAGCGTAGGATGACTAAGTTAATTCCCCAAATTAGAAATCTTTCATATGAAGAAAGATTAACAAAGCTTAAGTTGCATTCACTGGAAAGGCGAAGAGTTAGGGGTGACATGATAGAGGTTTACAAGTGGATGAATGGACATAACCGGGGGGATATTAATAGGGTATTAAAAGTATCAACACAGGACAGAACACGAAACAATGGGTATAAATTGGATAAGTTTAGATTTAGGAAAGACTTGGGTAAATACTGGTTCAGTAACAGGGTTGTTGATTTGTGGAACCAATTGCCGCGTAACATTGTGGAGGTGGGGTCCCTCGATTGTTTCAAGCACGGGTTGGACAAGTATATGAGTGGGATTGGGTGGTTATAGAATAGGAGCTGCCTCGTATGGGCCAACAGGCCTTCTGCAGTTGCCTTTGTTCTTATGTTCTTATGTGGCATTCTTCCAAGAAAGGGAATGGGAAATGAATGGATATCGAGGGCACTTGGTGTCAATTGCCGGCTGGAAAGATATTGCAAATCAAATGCAATATCTTTCATAGACAACTGGGAACACTTCTATGGAAGAAATGAAATGTATGCTCGTGATGGGGTGCATCTATCGAGAGCTGGGGTTGTTGCTGTTGCGAACTCTCTAGAAGAAGTGGTTAGAGGTGTTTGTTTGGGTTTAAACTGTTAGTAGATAGAGGTATGGGAATTGATTTGGAGGAAGGAGGTAATAAAAGTATGTGCTTGTGGGAGAAAGGAATTGGCAAAACGATCAGGGAAAGAGAAGGTCCGCAAAATAACAATTCACTTAGGGTATATTACACTAACAGTAGAAGTCTAAGAAATAAAATTAACGAATTAAATGCTCTTGTCTGCACAGAAAAAATAGATATTATTGCACTTACCGAAACGTGGATGAATGTAGAAAATAGAGAACTATTAGCTGAATATCAAATATATGGATTTAAACTATTTCACACAGATAGATATATTAGACGAGGAGGTGGAGTAGCCATATATGTTAGGGATAATTTGAAATGTAGTCTCAAAGAGGGAATCAAAACAGAGCCACACACAGAAACTATTTGGATTGAATTAAACGAAAAAGCTAATAATATTATAATAGGAGTAATATATAGGCCACCAAATTTAGACAGAATGGAAGCAAAGCATCTATGGGATGAAATATCTAGAGCATCTAGATCTAACAGTATTTATGTCATGGGTGACTTTAATTTTAGCGGAATAAACTGGTTGAACAAAACAGGGAATAGTGAAGCAAACGATTTTCTAGAATTAATTGACGATTGCTTTCTTACGCAACACATTAAGGAACCAACACGGGAAAATAATATTTTAGATTTAGTGTTAACTAACAGGGAAACGCAAATTAATGACATCGAAATAGGGAGTGAGCTAGGGAGCAGTGATCACAAAGAAATCAGATTTAGCATAGAATGGAATAGACCAGTAGGAGAAAATTCTGTTAAAGTGCCAGATTTTCGAAAAGCTGATTTTAATAGCCTAAGAAATTTTTTGGGTCAAATTGATTGGAAAGTCTTGGGTATGGGGTGTGGGCCGGTCTTGGAGCGAGACATGAACCCAGCGATAGGTGACTTAAATGGGGATTTCGATGTGGATTCAATATATAACTTATTTAAGAATATTCTAAACAAAGCACAGGAACGTAGTATACCATACAAATTGAATAGATCGTATACTAATGACCCAAAGTGGATAACAAAGAATTTGAAGAACCTTATAGGTAAAGAGAGAGCTTGGTACAAAAGGATTAAAAATGGGGAGGTCACTTTAGAACAGGAATTCGTACAACTGGTTAGAAATGTTAAAAAAGAGATAAGGAAAGCAAAAAGAAACTATGAAGTTCGCATAGCAGGGCAAGCAAAGACAAATCCTAAAGGGTTTTTTCAGTTATATCGTACTAAGACTAGGGAAAGGATAGGTCCATTAAAAACTGAGACAGGTCAAATAACAGATAGTGATGAAGAGATGAGTAGTATTTTTAATAAATATTTTGTATCTGTATTTACTAGAGGAACTTAACAATATGCCTTCAGCCGAACAAGTCTATGTGGGTGGGGACGAGGACAGGTTGACGAGTTTAGCAGTTACCAGGGAGGATGTTCTTAAACAAATAGTAAAACTCAAACCAAACAAATCCCCAGGGCCGGATGAAGTGTTTGCTAGGGTGCTTAAAGAATGCAAAGAGGAGCTTTGTGACCCACTGTCAACCATATTTAATAAATCAATAGAGTCAGGCAGAGTGCCAGAGTTTTGGAAAGTTGCTAATGTGATACCAGTTTTTAAGAAAGGAGATAGATCACTTGCGTCTAACTATCGACCAATTAGCCTAACGTCTATTGTGGGAAAGTTACTCGAATCTATAATAGCAAATAAAATTCGTCTTCATCTTGAAAAACATAAATTAATAATTGAGTCGCAACATGGTTTTATAAATGGCCGTTCATGTTTAACAAATTTGTTATCTTTTTATTCTAGCATTGTTGAGACAGTTGATAGTGGTAAGGATTGCGATGTTGTATACCTTGACTTTAGCAAAGCTTTTGATACAGTGCCACATGAAAGACTGATTAAAAAAATAGAGTCTCATGGTATTGGGGGTGCTATATTAAGCTGGATTAGGGCATGGCTATACCAAAGGAAACAGAGAGTTAGTATAAATGGAATCAAGTCAGAGTGGGAAAATGTTGTAAGTGGAGTGCCTCAAGGCTCTGTCCTGGCCCCTCTGTTGTTTATAATATATATAAATGATTTAGATTCAGGTTTGAGTAGCAACATTTGCAAATTTGCCGATGATACGAAAATCGGTAGGGAAATTAATTCGGAGGAGGACTCACTATCACTTCAAGTTGATCTAGATAGGGTTTTGAAATGGTCAAAGGATTGGCAGATGCAGTTTAATGCTGATAAATGTAAAGTTCTGAGGTTAGGTAATGATGATAGAGTTACAAGATACGAGCTAGATGGTGTTGTGATTGCGAAGTCGGATTGCGAAAGGGATCTGGGAGTTATGATTAGTAAGAATTTAAAACAAAAGGATCAATGCATAAATGTTCGTAATAAGGCAAATCGGACACTTGGATTTATTAATCGCAGCGTTAGTAACAAGACACCTGGTGTGGTTCTCAAGCTATATCTTGCTCTAGTTAGGCCCCATTTAGATTATGCAGTTCAGTTTTGGTCGCCATATTATAGAATGGATATAAATTCACTTGAACGTGTCCAGCGTAGGATGACTAAGTTAATTCCCCAAATTAGAAATCTTTCATATGAAGAAAGATTAACAAAGCTTAAGTTGCATTCACTGGAAAGGCGAAGAGTTAGGGGTGACATGATAGAGGTTTACAAGTGGATGAATGGACATAACCGGGGGGATATTAATAGGGTATTAAAAGTATCAACACAGGACAGAACACGAAACAATGGATATAAATTGGATAAGTTTAGATTTAGGAAAGACTTGGGTAAATACTGGTTCAGTAACAGGGTTGTTGATTTGTGGAACCAATTGCCGCGTAACATTGTGGAGGTGGGGTCCCTCGATTGTTTCAAGCACGGGTTGGACAAGTATATGAGTGGGATTGGGTGGTTATAGAATAGGAGCTGCCTCGTATGGGCCAACAGGCCTTCTGCAGTTGCCTTTGTTCTTATGTTCTTATGTGGCATTCTTCCAAGAAAGGGAATGGGAAATGAATGGATATCGAGGGCACTTGGTGTCAATTGCCGGCTGGAAAGATATTGCAAATCAAATGCAATATCTTTCATAGACAACTGGGAACACTTCTATGGAAGAAATGAAATGTATGCTCGTGATGGGGTGCATCTATCGAGAGCTGGGGTTGTTGCTGTTGCGAACTCGCTAGAAGAAGTGGTTAGAGGTGTTTGTTTGGGTTTAAACTGTTAGTAGATAGAGGTATGGGAATTGATTTGGAGGAAGGAGGTAATAAAAGTATGTGCTTGTGGGAGAAAGGAATTGGCAAAACGATCAGGGAAAGAGAAGGTCCGCAAAATAACAATTCACTTAGGGTATATTACACTAACAGTAGAAGTCTAAGAAATAAAATTAACGAATTAAATGCTCTTGTCTGCACAGAAAAAATAGATATTATTGCACTTACCGAAACGTGGATGAATGTAGAAAATAGAGAACTATTAGCTGAATATCAAATATATGGATTTAAACTATTTCACACAGATAGATATATTAGACGAGGAGGTGGAGTAGCCATATATGTTAGGGATAATTTGAAATGTAGTCTCAAAGAGGGAATCAAAACAGAGCCACACACAGAAACTATTTGGATTGAATTAAACGAAAAAGCTAATAATATTATAATAGGAGTAATATATAGGCCACCAAATTTAGACAGAATGGAAGCAAAGCATCTATGGGATGAAATATCTAGAGCATCTAGATCTAACAGTATTTATGTCATGGGTGACTTTAATTTTAGCGGAATAAACTGGTTGAACAAAACAGGGAATAGTGAAGCAAACGATTTTCTAGAATTAATTGACGATTGCTTTCTTACGCAACACATTAAGGAACCAACACGGGAAAATAATATTTTAGATTTAGTGTTAACTAACAGGGAAACGCAAATTAATGACATCGAAATAGGGAGTGAGCTAGGGAGCAGTGATCACAAAGAAATCAGATTTAGCATAGAATGGAATAGACCAGTAGGAGAAAATTCTGTTAAAGTGCCAGATTTTCGAAAAGCTGATTTTAATAGCCTAAGAAATTTTTTGGGTCAAATTGATTGGAAAGTCTTGGGTATGGGGTGTGGGCCGGTCTTGGAGCGAGACATGAACCCAGCGATAGGTGACTTAAATGGGGATTTCGATGTGGATTCAATATATAACTTATTTAAGAATATTCTAAACAAAGCACAGGAACGTAGTATACCATACAAATTGAATAGATCGTATACTAATGACCCAAAGTGGATAACAAAGAATTTGAAGAACCTTATAGGTAAAGAGAGAGCTTGGTACAAAAGGATTAAAAATGGGGAGGTCACTTTAGAACAGGAATTCGTACAACTGGTTAGAAATGTTAAAAAAGAGATAAGGAAAGCAAAAAGAAACTATGAAGTTCGCATAGCAGGGCAAGCAAAGACAAATCCTAAAGGGTTTTTTCAGTTATATCGTACTAAGACTAGGGAAAGGATAGGTCCATTAAAAACTGAGACAGGTCAAATAACAGATAGTGATGAAGAGATGAGTAGTATTTTTAATAAATATTTTGTATCTGTATTTACTAGAGGAACTTAACAATATGCCTTCAGCCGAACAAGTCTATGTGGGTGGGGACGAGGACAGGTTGACGAGTTTAGCAGTTACCAGGGAGGATGTTCTTAAACAAATAGTAAAACTCAAACCAAACAAATCCCCAGGGCCGGATGAAGTGTTTGCTAGGGTGCTTAAAGAATGCAAAGAGGAGCTTTGTGACCCACTGTCAACCATATTTAATAAATCAATAGAGTCAGGCAGAGTGCCAGAGTTTTGGAAAGTTGCTAATGTGATACCAGTTTTTAAGAAAGGAGATAGATCACTTGCGTCTAACTATCGACCAATTAGCCTAACGTCTATTGTGGGAAAGTTACTCGAATCTATAATAGCAAATAAAATTCGTCTTCATCTTGAAAAACATAAATTAATAATTGAGTCGCAACATGGTTTTATAAATGGCCGTTCATGTTTAACAAATTTGTTATCTTTTTATTCTAGCATTGTTGAGACAGTTGATAGTGGTAAGGATTGCGATGTTGTATACCTTGACTTTAGCAAAGCTTTTGATACAGTGCCACATGAAAGACTGATTAAAAAAATAGAGTCTCATGGTATTGGGGGTGCTATATTAAGCTGGATTAGGGCATGGCTATACCAAAGGAAACAGAGAGTTAGTATAAATGGAATCAAGTCAGAGTGGGAAAATGTTGTAAGTGGAGTGCCTCAAGGCTCTGTCCTGGCCCCTCTGTTGTTTATAATATATATAAATGATTTAGATTCAGGTTTGAGTAGCAACATTTGCAAATTTGCCGATGATACGAAAATCGGTAGGGAAATTAATTCGGAGGAGGACTCACTATCACTTCAAGTTGATCTAGATAGGGTTTTGAAATGGTCAAAGGATTGGCAGATGCAGTTTAATGCTGATAAATGTAAAGTTCTGAGGTTAGGTAATGATGATAGAGTTACAAGATACGAGCTAGATGGTGTTGTGATTGCGAAGTCGGATTGCGAAAGGGATCTGGGAGTTATGATTAGTAAGAATTTAAAACAAAAGGATCAATGCATAAATGTTCGTAATAAGGCAAATCGGACACTTGGATTTATTAATCGCAGCGTTAGTAACAAGACACCTGGTGTGGTTCTCAAGCTATATCTTGCTCTAGTTAGGCCCCATTTAGATTATGCAGTTCAGTTTTGGTCGCCATATTATAGAATGGATATAAATTCACTTGAACGTGTCCAGCGTAGGATGACTAAGTTAATTCCCCAAATTAGAAATCTTTCATATGAAGAAAGATTAACAAAGCTTAAGTTGCATTCACTGGAAAGGCGAAGAGTTAGGGGTGACATGATAGAGGTTTACAAGTGGATGAATGGACATAACCGGGGGGATATTAATAGGGTATTAAAAGTATCAACACAGGACAGAACACGAAACAATGGATATAAATTGGATAAGTTTAGATTTAGGAAAGACTTGGGTAAATACTGGTTCAGTAACAGGGTTGTTGATTTGTGGAACCAATTGCCGCGTAACATTGTGGAGGTGGGGTCCCTCGATTGTTTCAAGCACGGGTTGGACAAGTATATGAGTGGGATTGGGTGGTTATAGAATAGGAGCTGCCTCGTATGGGCCAATAGGCCTTCTGCAGTTACCTTTGTTCTTATGTTCTTATGTTAAATCTAAACTTATCCAATTTATACCCATTGTTTCTAGTTCTGTCTTGTGTTGATACTTTTAATACCCTATTAATATCCCCTTTGTTATGTCCATTCACCCACTTGTAAACCTCAATCATGTCACCCCTAACTCTTCGCCTTTCCAGTGAATGCTACTTAAGCTTTGGTAATCTTTCTTCATATGAAAGATTTCTAATTTGGGGAATTAACTTAGTCATCCTACGCTGGACACGTTGAAGTGAATTTATATCCATTCTATAATATGGCGACCAAAACTGAACTGCATAATCTAAATGGGGCCTAACTAGAGCAAGATATAGCTTGAGAACCACACCAGGTGTCTTGTTACTAACGCTGCGATTAATAAGTCCAAGTGTCCGATTTGCCTTATTACGAACATTTATGCATTGATCCTTTTATTTTAAATTCTTACTAATCATAGCTCCCAGATCCCTTTCGCAATCCGACTTCGCAATCTCAACACCATCTAGCTCGTATCTTGTAACTCTATCATCATTACCTAGCCTCAGAACTTTACATTTATCAGCATTAAACTGCATTTGCCAATCCTTTGACCATTTCAAAACCCTATCTAGATCAACTTGAAGTGATAGTGAGTCCTCCTCCTAATTAATATCCCTACCGATTTTCGTATCATCGGCAAATTTGCAAATGTTGCTACTCAAACCTGAATCTAAATCATTTATATATATGATAAACAACAGAGGTCCCAGGACAGAGCCCTGACGTACTCCACTAACAACATTATGGAAGTTGTAGTGAAGGACCTGGTGACTCTAGTGGGAGCCCTGAGGACAGAGTTGGACTCTCTGCGGGAGGAGGTGCGTCAGCTTAAAAAACAACGAGAAGTAACGAAGGAGGAGACCAGCAGTAAAGGGACCTCGTCTTGGAGAGTTGCGAAAGACAGGGGCCTTAAGAAGACTTTGATAAAGCCGCCTTCAAACGCCATAGCAACTTCAAATTCATTTGACGTTTTGGAGGACGAGTGCTGTGGAGAGACTGTGGATCGCGCAAAAGGGAAAGCAACGAAGAGAAAGGAAGCGCAGGCCCCTCAGAAAGTAAAGGAAGTACCTAAGCAAACATTAGTTGTGGGAGATTCCCAGATAAGGTATTTGGATAGAACGTTTTGTGCTAGAGATAGGGGGAACAGGTTAAGGGTTTGCTATCCCGGAGCTGGCATTGGTGATATTATAAACAACATGAATGATATTATGGCTGGTAATGGGAACAATCCCATTATTTGCATTAGCGTGGGAGGAAATGATGTTGGTCGAGTCAGGAGTGAGGAACTGATTCAGAGGTATAAAACAGCCATAGAGTTAGTTAGGAGCAAGGGAGGAATCCCGATCATATGTGGCATTCTTCCAAGAAAGGGAGTGGGAAATGAATGGATATCGAGGGCACTTGGTGTCAATTGCCGGCTGGAAAGATATTGCAAATCAAATGCAATATCTTTCATAGACAACTGGGAACACTTCTATGGAAGAAATGAAATGTATGCTCGTGATGGGGTGCATCTGTCGAGAGCTGGGGTTGTTGCTGTTGCGAACTCGCTGGAAGAAATGGTTAGAGGTGTTTGTTTGGGTTTAAACTGTTAGTAGATAGAGGTATGGGAATTGATTTGGAGGAAGGAGGTAATAAAAGTATGTGTTTGTGGGAGAAAGGAATTGGCAAAACGATCAGGGAAAGAGAAGGTCCGCAAAATAAAAAATTCACTTAGGGTATATTACACTAACAGTAGAAGTCTAAGAAATAAAATTAACGAATTAAATGCTCTTGTCTGCACAGAAAAAATAGATATTATTGCACTTACCGAAACGTGGATGAATGTAGAAAATAGAGAACTATTAGCTGAATATCAAATATATGGATTTAAACTATTTCACACAGATAGATATAATAGACGAGGAGGTGGAGTAGCCATATATGTTAGAGATAATTTGAAATGTAGTCTCAAAGAGGGAATCAAAACAGAGCCACACACAGAAACTATTTGGATTGAATTAAACGAAAAAGCTAATAATATTATAATAGGAGTAATATATAGGCCACCAAATTTAGACAGAATGGAAGCAAAGCATCTATGGGATGAAATATCTAGAGCATCTAGATCTAACAGTATTTATGTCATGGGTGACTTTAATTTTAGCGGAATAAACTGGTTGAACAAAACAGGGAATAGTGAAGCAGAAGATTTTCTAGAATTAATTGACGATTGCTTTCTTACGCAACACATTAAGGAACCAACACGGGAAAATAATATTTTAGATTTAGTGTTAACTAACAGGGAAACGCAAATTAATGACATCGAAATAGGGAGTGAGCTAGGGAGCAGTGATCACAAAGAAATCAGATTTAGCATAGAATGGAATAGACCAGTAGGAGAAAATTCTGTTAAAGTGCCAGATTTTCGAAAAGCTGATTTTAATAGCCTAAGAAATTTTTTGGGTCAAATTGATTGGAAAGGCTTGGGTATGGGGTGTGGGCCGGTCTTGGAGCGAGACATGAACCCAGCGATAGGTGACTTAAATGGGGATTTCGATGTGGATTCAATATATAACTTATTTAAGAATATTCTAAACAAAGCACAGGAACGTAGTATACCATACAAATTGAATAGATCGTATACTAATGACCCAAAGTGGATAACAAAGAATTTGAAGAACCTTATAGGTAAAAAGAGAGCTTGGTACAAAAGGATTAAAAATGGGGAGATCACTTTAGAACAGGAATTCGTACAACTGGTTAGAAATGTTAAAAAAGAGATAAGGAAAGCAAAAAGAAACTATGAAGTTCGCATAGCAGGGCAAGCAAAGACAAATCCTAAAGGGTTTTTTTCAGTTATATCGTACTAAGACTAGGGAAAGGATAGGTCCATTAAAAACTGAGACAGGTCAAATAACAGATAGTGATGAAGAGATGAGTAGTATTTTTAATAAATATTTTGTATCTGTATTTACTAAAGAGGAACTTAACAATATGCCTTCAGCCGAACAAGTCTATGTGGGTGGGGACGAGGACAGGTTGACGAGTTTAGCAGTTACCAGGGAGGATGTTCTTAAACAAATAGTAAAACTCAAACCAAACAAATCCCCAGGGCCGGATGAAGTGTTTGCTAGGGTGCTTAAAGAATGCAAAGAGGAGCTTTGTGACCCACTGTCAACCATATTTAATAAATCAATAGAGTCAGGCAGAGTGCCAGAGTTTTGGAAAGTTGCTAATGTGATACCAGTTTTTAAGAAAGGAGATAGATCACTTGCGTCTAACTATCGACCAATTAGCCTAACGTCTATTGTGGGAAAGTTACTCGAATCTATAATAGCAAATAAAATTCGTCTTCATCTTGAAAAACATAAATTAATAATTGAGTCGCAACATGGTTTTATAAATGGCCGTTCATGTTTAACAAATTTGTTATCTTTTTATTCTAGCATTGTTGAGGCAGTTGATAGTGGTAAGGATTGCGATGTTGTATACCTTGACTTTAGCAAAGCTTTTGATACAGTGCCACATGAAAGACTGATTAAAAAAATAGAGTCTCATGGTATTGGGGGTGCTATATTAAGCTGGATTAGGGCATGGCTATACCAAAGGAAACAGAGAGTTAGTATAAATGGAATCAAGTCAGAGTGGGAAAATGTTGTAAGTGGAGTGCCTCAAGGCTCTGTCCTGGGACCTCTGTTGTTTATAATATATATAAATGATTTAGATTCAGGTTTGAGTAGCAACATTTGCAAATTTGCCAATGATACGAAAATCGGTAGGGAAATTAATTCGGAGGAGGACTCACTATCACTTCAAGTTGATCTAGATAGGGTTTTGAAATGGTCAAAGGATTGGCAGATGCAGTTTAATGCTGATAAATGTAAAGTTCTGAGGTTAGGTAATGATGATAGAGTTACAAGATACGAGCTAGATGGTGTTGTGATTGCGAAGTCGGATTGCGAAAGGGATCTGGGAGTTATGATTAGTAAGAATTTAAAACAAAAGGATCAATGCATAAATGTTCGTAATAAGGCAAATCGGACACTTGGATTTATTAATCGCAGCGTTAGTAACAAGACACCTGGTGTGGTTCTCAAGCTATATCTTGCTCTAGTTAGGCCCCATTTAGATTATGCAGTTCAGTTTTGGTCGCCATATTATAGAATGGATATAAATTCACTTGAACGTGTCCAGCGTAGGATGACTAAGTTAATTCCCCAAATTAGAAATCTTTCATATGAAGAAAGATTAACAAAGCTTAAGTTGCATTCACTGGAAAGGCGAAGAGTTAGGGGTGACATGATAGAGGTTTACAAGTGGATGAATGGACATAACCGGGGGGATATTAATAGGGTATTAAAAGTATCAACACAGGACAGAACACGAAACAATGGATATAAATTGGATAAGTTTAGATTTAGGAAAGACTTGGGTAAATACTGGTTCAGTAACAGGGTTGTTGATTTGTGGAACCAATTGCCGCGTAACATTGTGGAGGTGGGGTCCCTCGATTGTTTCAAGCACGGGTTGGACAAGTATATGAGTGGGATTGGGTGGTTATAGAATAGGAGCTGCCTCGTATGGGCCAATAGGCCTTCTGCAGTTACCTTTGTTCTTATGTTCTTATGTTCTTAATTAGTCTTTCATGTGGCACTGTATCCAAAGCTTTGCTAAATTCAAGGTACACAACATCACAATTCTTACCACTATCAACTGCCTCAACTATGCTGGAATAAAAAGTTAGCAAATTTGTTAAACATGAACGGCCATTTGTAAAACCATGTTGCGACTCATTTAATAATTTATGTTTTTCAAGATGGAGACGAATTGTATTTGCAATTATTGATTCAAGTAACTTTCCCACAATAGACGTTAGGCTAATTGGCCAATAGTTTGACGCATGTGATCTATCTCCTTTTTTAAAAAATTGGTACCACATTAGCTACCTTCCATGACTCTGGCACTCTGCCTAACTCTATTGATTTATTAAATATGGTAGCTCCTCCGGAAAGCTCCTCTTTACATTCTTTAAGCACCCTGACAAACACTTCATCCGGCCCTGGGGATTTGTTTAGTTTTAGTTTTTCTAATTGTTTAATTATCCCTGGTAACTACTAAACTAGTCAACCTGTCCTCATCCCCACCCACATAGACTTGTTCGGCTGAAGGCATATTGTTAAGTTCTTCTTTAGTAAATACAGATATAAAATATTTGTTAAAAATACTACTCATCTTGTCATTATCAGTTATTTGACCTGTCTCAGATTTTAATGGACCTATCCTTTCCCTAGTCTTAGTTCGATATAACTGAGCTGAAAAAACCCTTTGGTATTTTTTTTTTTGAGATATATACAGGAGTTGTTACATTCTTGTACAGCCACTAGTACGCGTAGCGTTTCGGGCAGGTCCCTGAGATACGATCCCCTACCGCGAAGAATCGTTTTTTCATCCAAGTACACATTTTACTGTTGCGTTAAACAGAGGCTACAGTTAAGGAATTGCGCCCAGTAAATCTTCCCCGGCTTTGACTTTGCTTGCTCCGCTATGCGAACTTGATAGTTTCTTTTTGCTTTCCTAATCTCTTTTTTAACATTTCTAACCAGTTGTATGAATTCCTGTTCTAAACTGACTTCCCCATTCTTAATCCTTTTGTACCAAGCTCTCTTTTTACCTATAAGGTTCTTTAAATTATTTGTTATCCACTTTGGGTCATTAGTATTCGATCTATTCAATTTGTATGGTGTACTACGTTCCTGTGCTTTGTTTAGAATATTCTTAAATAAGTTATATATTAAATCCACATCGAAATCCCCTTTTACGTCACCTGTCGTTGGGTTCATGTCTCGCTCCAAGACCGGCCCACACCCCATACTCAAGACTTTCCAATCTATTTGACCCCAAAAATTTCTTAGGCTATTAAAATCAGCTTTTCGAAAATCTGGCACTTTAACAGAATTTTCTTCTACAGGTCTATTCCATTCTATGCTAAATCTGATTTCTTTGTGATCACTGTTCCCTAGCTCACTCCCTATTTCGATGTCATTAATTTGTGTTTCTCTGTTATTTAACACTAAATCTAAAATATTATTTTCCCGCGTTGGTTCCTTAATGTGTTGCGTAGGAAAGCAATCGTCAATTAATTCTAGAAAATCTTCTGCTTCACTATTCCCTGTTTTGTTCAACCAGTTTATTCCACTAAAGTTAAAGTTACCCATGACATGAATACTGTTAGATCTAGATGCTCTAGATATTTCATCCCATAGATGCTTTGTTTTCATACTGTCTAAATTTGGTGGCCTATATATAACTCCTATTATAATATTATTTGCTTTTTCGTTTAATTCTATCCAAATAGTTTCTGTGTGTGGCTCAGTTTTGATTCCCTCTTTGAGGCTACATTTCAAATTGTCCCTAACATATATGGCTACTCCCCCTCCTCGTCTAATATATCTATCTGTGTGAAATAGTTTAAATCCATTTATTTGATATTCAGCTAATAGTTCTCTATTTTCTACATTCAACCACGTTTCGGTAAGTGCAATAATATCTATTTTTCTGTGAAGACAAGAGCATTTAATTCGTTAATTTTATTTCTTAGACTTCTACTGTTAGTGTAATATACCCTAAGTGAATTGTTTTTTGAGGCCCTTTTCTTTCCCTGATCATTTTGCCAATTCTTTTCTCCCACGAACACATACTTTTATTACCTCCTTCCTCCAAATCAATTCCCATACCACTATCTACTAACAATAGTGGTATAATAAACCCAAACAAACACTTCTAACCACTGGTCCAACGAGTTCGCAACAGCAACAACCCCAGCACTCGATAGATGCACCCCATTACGATAATACATTTCATTTCTTCCATAAAAGTGTTCCCAGTTGTCTATGAAAGATATTGCATTTGATTTGCAATATCTTTCCAGTCGGCAATTGACACCAAGTGCCCTCGACATCCATCCATTACCCACTCCCTTTCTTTAAAAAATTCAACATATGATCGGGATTCCTCCCTTGCTCCTAACTAATTCACTGGCTGTCCTGAATCTCTGTATTAGTTCCTCACTCCTAACTCGTCCAACATCATTACCCCCTGCACTAATACAAATAATGGGTTTGTTCCCATTTCCCGTCATAATATCATTCATGTTTCCAACAATATCTCCATTTCCAGCGCCCGGATAGCAAACCCTTAATCTGTTCCCCCTATCTCTGGCACAAAACGTTCTGTATAAATACCTCACCTGGGAATCTCCCACAACCAAAATATCCATGCCTTTCCTAACTATAAACTGAACCAATTTATACCAATTGTTTCGTTGTTGTTGTTATAGATTCAGCTACTTGCTACTTCCCGTGCTACTTGGAACAAGTAGTAGTTTGGAACAAGTTCCAAGTAGCTCGGGCTATGGTGAGCCCGTAACTTACCTGGCAAAGGAGTGGGGCAAGAAGCATGGGCTATGGTTAGGGACATCTCCCTTCCTCGTGGAAGGGAGATGTCTCCCGTGCACTGCTAACATGTTGTTAAAGATTTAGCTATTAAGGATGGAGTGTCCATGTAGCACCGGCTATGGTGAGCCCGTAATTGAGTTTGGTTATACATGATAATCTTTTTCCTGTGATATTTAGGTCTAAGTTTAAAATGGAGGAATGAATTGAATTTGATGAATTGTTTTATGTTCTGACTTGTATTGATACATTTTATTCCCTATTAATAACCCTTTATGTCCAATCATCTACTTGTGAACCTTCATAGGATAGGTTTCTAATTTCGGGAATTAACGGTCATCCTACGCTGGACACATTCAAGTGAATTTATATCCATTCAATAGTAAGGCGACCAAAACTGAACTGCATAATCTAAATGGGGCCTAACTAGAGCAAGATATAGCTGAAGAACAACACCATTTGTCTTGTTACTAACGTTTCGATTAATAAATCCAAGTGTCCTTTTTACCTTAATACCAACATTCATGGATTGACCCTTTGGTTTTAAATTCTTACTAATCATAACTACCAGATCCCTTACGCAATCTTGTAACTATTTTCATCAACTACCCTCAAAAGTTTACATTTATCAGCATTAAATTACTTAGAACTAAATACTGTAGACACTATGTTTTTAATCAGTCTTTCATGTGGCACTGTATTAAAAGCCTTGCTAAAGGCAAGGTGCACAACATCACAAATCTTTCCACTATCTACTGGCTTAACTATGCTGGAATAAAATTATTCCAAATTTGTAAAACCATGTTATCAATCATTTATTTTGCATATCAATCATTTATAAATTTATTTTTCTCAAGATAAAGACGAATGGGATTTAGAGTGTTGATCAGACCACACACTAGAAGGTGAAGGGACGACGACGTTTCGGTCCGTACTGGACCATTCTCAAATCGATAGATTTACAATTATCAGTTCAAGTAACTAAATTCATTGTTAAGCAAATCAAGGTAAAAGAAAGCAATGTATTTTTATTGTTACCTTTATTATTACAAAATGCAATTACAGTAGTATTCAATGTTCAGGTAATCAAGTTGATGGGGAACCAAAACCTAGTTCTAGAACTTGTGGAATAATACCATTTCAGGATCAATGAGGTCGTAGATCTTTCCCAAAGCAGGACTGCTAAGGAGAGAGTCTGAGGAGATCATAGTGATATTCTCTGTCCGTTTAGCGTCGAGTTCCAATAACGCGAAAATCTTGTCAAATTTATCTTCTGAAACCATTATCCTCTTGGGAGGAATGAACTCGTAAGTCTCTTGCTGGTCCGACGTCATGACGGTACGCCCCAGTATTTCATTTACGTCAAAAAATTCGTCAGTAAACTCCCGGCCTTCGAGAGACGCATTATTAACAGAATTAATTAGTTCAATAACAGACAATTGCACGTCTGGCAGGCAGACTGAGAAAGACCCCCAGTGGATTCAGCTGAATCCCAGGTTCCATTCATTTTACCTGGTATTTTTTTGGGTAATAGGTGGCTCCAATTTTTGTGGAAAATACTAAATTAACAAAACAGATAATACTTATGCAGAAGATTTTGTAGAATTAGTTGACAATTGCTTATCCAAAACACATATTAAGGAACTAACGCGGGAAAATGATATTTTAGACTTAGTGTAAACAAACAAAGCGACACAAATTAATGAAATTAAAGTAGGGGCTTGCGAACAGTGATCAAACCTTACATTTGTAAGCATTAAACTGCATCTCCCAAAGTTTTGACTGTTTCAAACCCTTACTTTGATCGTTTTGAAGATCGTTAAATTGCATTCACCGGAAAGGCGAAGAGTTAGGGGTGGCATGATAGATGTTTACAAGTGGATGAATGGACATAACAAAGGGGATATTAATAGGGTATTAAAAAGCATCAACACAAGACAGAACACGAAACAATGGGTATAATTTGGATAAGTTTAGATTTAGGATAGACTTTGGTAAATACTGATTCGGTAACAGGGTGGTTGATTTGTGGAACCAATTACCGCGTCACGTGGTGGAGGTGGTTTCATGCGTGGGTTGACATGTTTATGAGTGGGATTGGGTGGTTATAGATAAGAGCTACCTCGTATGGGCCAATAGGCCTACTGCAGTTACCTTTATTCTTATGTTCCTATGAAGTGATAATGTTTTAGCGTTTTTATATCCTTCTCGATTTTTGTAACATCGACAAATTTGCAAATATTGCTGCTTGAACCTCAATCTAAATAATTTCTTTACTATGAATACCCGAGGTCTTAAGACAGAGCCTTATCCAACTTTGAATAGTACCCCCAATACATAAGAACATCAGAACAAAGGGAACTGCAGAAGGTCTATTGGCCCATACGAGGCAGCGCCTATTTAGACACCACCCAATTCCATTCACATAAATGTCCAACCCGAGATTAAATTAATAGAGGGACCCCACCTCCACCACATTATGCGGTAATTGGTTCCACAATTCAAAAACTCTGTTACCGTACCAGTATTTATCCAAGCCTTTCCTAAATCTAAACTTATCCAATTTATATCAATTGTTTCGTGTTCTGACTTGTATTGATACATTTTATTCCCTATTAATAACCATTTATGTCCAATCATCTACTTGTGAACCTCTAACATGTCACCCCAAACTCCTCGTAATTCTAGTAAAAGCAATTTAATTATCTGTTAATCTCTTCATATGATAGGTTTCTAATTTGGGGAATTAACTTTGTCATCCTGCGCTGGACACATTCAAGTGAATTTATGTCCATTCAATAGTAAGGCGACCAAAACTGAACTGCATAATCTAAATGGGGCTTAACTAGAGCAAAATAAGAACATAAGAACAAAGGTAACTGCAGAAGGCCTATTGGCCCATACGAGGCAGCTCCCATCTATAACCACAAAATCCCACTCATATACATGTCCAACCTGCGCTTGAAACAATCGAGGGACCCCACCTCCACCACGCTACGTGGCAACTGGTTCCACAAATCAACAACCCTGTTACCGAACCAGTATTTACCCAAGTCTTTCCTAAATCTAAACTTATCCAATTTATACCCATTGTTCCGTGTTCTGTCTTGAGTTGATACTTTTAATACCCTATTAATATCCCCTTTGTTATGTCCATTCATCCACTTGTAAACTTCTATCATTTCACCCCTAACTCTTTGTCTTTCCAGTGAATGCAATTTAAGCTTTATTAATCTTTCTTCATATGAAAGACTTCTAATTTGGGGAATTAACTTTGTCATCCAACGCTGGACACGTTCAAGTGAATTTATATCCATTCTATAGTACTGCGAAGAAAACTGAACTGTATAATCTGAATGGGGCCTAACCAGAGCAAGATATAGCTGAAGAACCACACCAGGTGTCTTGTTACCAACGCTTCGATTAATAAATCCCAGTGTCTTATCCGCCTTATTACAAACATTCATGCATTGATCCTTTTGTTTTAAATTCTTACTAATCATAACTTCCAGATCCCTTTCGCAATCTCAACACCATCTAGCTCGTATCTTGTAACTCTATCATCATTTCCCAGCATCAAAACTCTACATTTATCAGCATTAAACTGTATCTGACAATCTTTTGACTGTATCTTTGACAATCTAAAACCCTATTTAAATCAACTTGAAGTAATAGCAAGTCTTCTTTCGTGCTGATTAACCTACCGATTTTTGTATCATCTGCAAATTTGCAGATGTTGCTACACAAACCTGAATCTAAATCATTTATATATATTAGGAACATAAAAACAAAGCTAACTGCATAAGGGCTATTGGCCCATACGAGGCAGCTCCTATCTATAACCACCCAATCCCACTCATATACTTGTCCAACCAACGCTTGAAACAATCGAGGGACCCCACCTCCACCACGTTACGCGGTAATTGGTTCCACAAATCAACAACCCTGTTACTGAACCAGTATTTACCCAAGTCTATCCTAAATCTAAACTTATCCAATTTATACCCATTGTTTCGTGTTCTGTCTTGTGTTGATACTTTTAATACCCTATTAATATCCCCTTTGTTATGTCCATTCACCCACTTGTAAACCTCAATCATGTCACCCATAACTCTTCGCCTTTCCAGTGAATGCTACTTAAGCTTTGGTAATCTTTCTTCATATGAAAGATTTCTAATTTGGGGAATTAACTTAGTCATCCTACGCTGGACACGTTGAAGTGAATTTATATCCATTCTATAATATGGCGACCAAAACTGAACTGCATAATCTAAATGGGGCCTAACTAGAGCAAGATATAGCTTGAGAACCACACCAGGTGTCTTGTTACTAACGCTGCGATTAATAAGTCCAAGTGTCCGATTTGCCTTATTACGAACATTTATGCATTGATCCTTTTATATTAAATTCTTACTAATCATAGCTCCCAGATCCCTTTCGCAATCTCAACACATAAGAACATAAGAACAAAGGTAACTGCAGAAGGCCTATTGGCCCATACGAGGCAGCTCCTATTCTATAACCACCCAATCCCACTCATATACTTGTCCAACCCGCGCTTGAAACAATCGAGGGACCCCACCTCCACCACGTTACGCGGCAATTGGTTCCACAAATCTACAACCCTGTTACTGAACCAGTATTTACCCAAGTCTTTCCTAAATCTAAACTTATCCAATTTATACCCATTGTTTCGTGTTCTGTCCTGTGTTGATACTTTTAATATCCCCCTTGTTATGTCCATTCACCCACTTGTAAACCTCTATCATGTCGCCCCTAACTCTTCGCCTTTCCAGTGAATGCAACTTAAGCTTTGTTAATCTTTCTTCATATGAAAGATTTCTAATTTGGGGAATTAACTTAGTCATCCTACGCTGGACACGTTCAAGTGAATTTATATCCATTCTATAATATGGCGACCAAAACTGAACTGCATAATCTAAATGGGGCCTAACTAGAGCAAGATATAGCTTGAGAACCACACCAGGTGTCTTGTTACTAACGCTGCGATTAATAAATCCAAGTGTCCGATTTGCCTTATTACGAACATTTATGCATTGATCCTTTTGTTTTAAATTCTTACTAATCATAACTCCCAGATCCCTTTCGCAATCCGACTTCGCAATCACAACACCATCTAGCTCGTATCTTGTAACTCTATCATCATCACCTAACCTCAGAACTTTACATTTATCAGCATTAAACTGCATCTGCCAATCCTTTGACCATTTCAAAACCCTATCTAGATCAACTTGAAGTGATAGTGAGTCCTCCTCCGAATTAATTTCCCTACCGATTTTCGTATCATCGGCAAATTTGCAAATGTTGCTACTCAAACCTGAATCTAAATCATTTATATATATTATAAACAACAGAGGTCCCAGGACAGAGCCTTGAGGCACTCCACTTACAACATTTTCCCACTCTGACTTGATTCCATTTATACTAACTCTCTGTTTCCTTTGGTATAGCCATGCCCTAATCCAGCTTAATATAGCACCCCCAATACCATGAGACTCTATCTTTTTAATCAGTCTTTCATGTGGCACTGTATCAAAAGCTTTGCTAAAGTCAAGGTATACAACATCGCAATCCTTACCATTATCAACTGCCTCAACAATGCTAGAATAAAAAGATAACAAATTTGTTAAACATGAACGGCCATTTATAAAACCATGTTGCGACTCAATTATTAATTTATGTTTTTCAAGATGAAGACAAATTTTATTTGCTATTATGGATTCGAGTAACTTTCCCACAATAGACGTTAGGCTAATTGGTCGATAGCTAGACGCAAGTGATCTATCTCCTTTCTTAAAAACTGGTATCACATTAGCAACTTTCCAAAACTCTGGCACTCTGCCTGACTCTATTGATTTATTAAATATGGTTGACAGTGGGTCACAAAGCTCCTCTTTGCATTCTTTAAGCACCCTGGCAAACACTTCATCCGGCCCTGGGGATTTGTTTGGTTTGAGTTTTACTATTTGTTTAAGAACATCCTCCCTGGTAACTGCTAAACTCGTCAACCTGTCCTCGTCCCCACCCACATAGACTTGTTCGGCTGAAGGCCTATTGTTAAGTTCCTCTTTAGTAAATACAGATACAAAATATTTATTAAAAATACTACTCATCTCTTCATCACTATCTGTTATTTGACCTGTCTCAGTTTTTAATGGACCTATCCTTTCCCTAGTCTTAGTACGATATAACTGAAAAAACCCTTTAGGATTTGTCTTTGCTTGCCCTGCTATGCGAACTTCATAGTTTCTTTTTGCTTTCCTTATCTCTTTTTTAACATTTCTAACCAGTTGTACGAATTCCTGTTCTAAAGTGACCTCCCCATTTTTAATCCTTTTGTACCAAGCTCTCTTTTTACCTATAAGGTTCTTCAAATTCTTTGTTATCCACTTTGGGTCATTAGTATTCGATCTATTCAATTTGTATGGTATACTACGTTCCTGTGCTTTGTTTAGAATATTCTTAAATAAGTTATACATTGAATCCACATCGAAATCCCCATTTAAGTCACCTATCGCTGGGTTCATGTCTCGCTCCAAGACCGGCCCACACCCCATACCCAAGACTTTCCAATCAATTTGACCCAAAAAATTTCTTAGGCTATTAAAATCAGCTTTTCGAAAATCTGGCACTTTAACAGAATTTTCTCCTACTGGTCTATTCCATTCTATGCTAAATCTGATTTCTTTGTGATCACTGCTCCCTAGCTCACTCCCTATTTCGATGTCATTAATTTGCGTTTCCCTGTTAGTTAACACTAAATCTAAAATATTATTTTCCCGTGTTGGTTCCTTAATGTGTTGCGTAAGAAAGCAATCGTCAATTAATTCTAGAAAATCTTCTGCTTCACTATTCCCTGTTTTGTTCAACCAGTTTATTCCGCTAAAATTAAAGTCACCCATGACATAAATACTGTTAGATCTAGATGCTCTAGATATTTCATCCCATAGGTGCTTTGCTTCCATTCTGTCTAAATTTGGTGGCCTATATATTACTCCTATTATAATATTATTTGCTTTTTCGTTTAATTCTATCCAAATAGTTTCTGTGTGTGGCTCTGTTTTGATTCCCTCTTTGAGACTACATTTCAAATTGTCCCTAACATATATGGCTACTCCACCTCCTCGTCTAATATATCTATCTGAGTGAAATAGTTTAAATCCATATATTTGATATTCAGCTAATAGTTCTCTATTTTCTACATGCATCCACGTTTCGGTAAGTGCAATAATATCTATTTTTTCTGTGCAGACAAGAGCATTTAATTCGTTAATTTTATTTCTTAGACTTCTACTGTTAGTGTAATATATCATTGTAATTCTCTCACTGTCAATGTGAGAGAACTCGTGTCCATGCTATAAGCCTATACTTGCATAAACCACAAGTGAAGATTAACAATCTTTGGACAACACCCACCAGTGGGTCTCGAACCCAGAAAGCACAACTACCTTCCAGTAGCTGCCATAACTAGTACGCTTTAACCCACTACACCATCAGACCCTACAAAAGAAGTAGAGACTTCGAGATATATATACACCTCAAATATCTCCACTTCCTGAGGGCACTAGACAAGTGTGAGGTTAGTCTGCGTTTTTAATCAAGCCACTGTCAATGTGAGAGAACTCGTGTCCATGCTATAAGCCTATACTTGCATAAACCACAAGTGAAGATTAACAATCTTTGGACAACACCCACCAGTGGGCCTCGAACCCAGAAAGCACAACTACCTTCCAGTAGCTGCCATAACTAGTACGCTTTAACCCACTACACCATCAGACCCTACAAAAGAAGTAGAGACTTCGAGATATATATACACCTCAAAAATCTCCACTTCCCGAGGGCACTAGACAAGTGTGAGGTTAGTCTGCGTTTTTCATCAAGCCACTGTCAATGTGAGAGAACTCGTGTCCATGCTCTAAGCCTATACTTGCATAAACCACAAGTGAAGATTAACAATCTTTGGACAACACCCACCAGTGGGCCTCGAACCCAGAAAGCACCACTACCTTCCAGTAGCTGCCATAACTAGTACGCTTTAACCCACTACACCATCAGACCCTACAAAAAAAGTAGAGACTTCGAGATATATATACACCTCAAATACCTCCACTTCCCGAGGGCACTACACAAGTGTGAGGTTAGTCTGCGTTTTTTATCAAGCCACTATCAATGTGAGAGAACTCGTGTCCATGCTATAAGCCTATACTTGCATAAACCACAAGTGAAGATTAACAATCTTTGGACAACACCCACCAGTGGGCCTCGAACCCAGAAAGCACAACTACCTTCCAGTAGCTGCCATAACTAGTACGCTTTAACCCACTACACCATCAGACCCTACAAAAGAATTAGAAACTTCAAGATATATATACATCTCAAATATCTCCACTTCCCAAGGGCACTAGACAAGTGTGAGGTTAGTCTGCGTTTTTCATCAAGCCACTGTCAATGTGAGAGAACTCGTGTCCATGCTATATGCCTATACTTGCATAAACCACAAGTGAAGATTAACAATCTTTGGACAACACCCACCAGTGGGCCTCGAACCCAGAAAGCACCACTACCTTCCAGTAGCTGCCATAACTAGTACGCTTTAACCCACTACACCATCAGACCCTACAAAAAAAGTAGAGACTTCGAGATATATATACACCTCAAATACCTCCACTTCCCGAGGGCACTAGACAAGTGTGAGGTTAGTCTGCGTTTTTCATCAAGCCACTGTCAATGTGAGAGAACTCGTGTCCATGCTATATGCCTATACTTGCATAAACCACAAGTGAAGATTAACAATCTTTGGACAACACCCACCAGTGGGCCTCGAACCCAGAAAGCACAACTACCTTCCAGTAGCTGCCATAACTAGTACGCTTTAACTCACTACACCATCAGACCCTACAAAAGAATTAGAAACTTCGAGATATATATATATCTCAAATATCTCCACTTCCCAAGGGCACTAGACAAGTGTGACGTTAGTCTGCGTTTTTCATCAAGCCACCGTCAATGTGAGAGAACTCGTGTCCATGCTATATGCCTATACTTGCATAAACCACAAGTGAAGATTAACAATCTTTGGACAACACCCACCAGTGGGCCTCGAACCCAGAAAGCACCACTACCTTCCAGTAGCTGCCATAACTAGTACGCTTTAACCCACTACACCATCAGACCCTACAAAAAAAGTAGAGACTTCGAGATATATATACACCTCAAATACCTCCACTTCCCGAGGGCACTAGACAAGTGTGAGGTTAGTCTGCGTTTTTCATCAAGCCACTGTCAATGTGAGAGAACTCGTGTCCATGCTATATGCCTATACTTGCATAAACCACAAGTGAAGATTAACAATCTTTGGACAACACCCACCAGTGGGCCTCGAACCCAGAAAGCACAACTACCTTCCAGTAGCTGCCATAACTAGTACGCTTTAACCCACTACACCATCAGACCCTACAAAAGAAGTAGAGACTTCGAGATATATATACACCTCAAATATCTCCACTTCCTGAGGGCACTAGACAATTGTGAGGTTAGTCTGCGTTTTTCATCAAGCTACTGTCAATGTGAGAGAACTCGTGTCCATGCTATGCCTATACTTGCATAAACCACAAGTGAAGATTAACAATCTTTGGACAACACCCACCAGTGGGCCTCGAACCCAGAAAGCACAACTACCTTCCAGTAGCTGCCATAACTAGTACGCTTTAACCCACTACACCATCAGACCCTACAAAAGAAGTAGAGACTTCGAGATATATATACACCTCAAATACCTCCACTTCCCGAGGGCACTAGACAAGTGTGAGGTTAGTCTGCGTTTTTCATCAAGCCACTGTCAATGTGAGAGAACTCGTGTCCATGCTATATGCCTATACTTGCATAAACCACAAGTGAAGATTAACAAT
Organism: Procambarus clarkii; assembly: GCF_040958095.1. NCBI lineage: Eukaryota > Metazoa > Arthropoda > Malacostraca > Decapoda > Cambaridae > Procambarus > Procambarus clarkii. The sequence continues at coordinate 20,579,358 of NC_091178.1, forward strand.
CTTTGGACAACACCCACCAGTGGGCCTCGAACCCAGAAAGCACAACTACCTTCCAGTAGCTGCCATAACTAGTACGCTTTAACCCACTACACCATCAGACCCTACAAAAGAAGTAGAGACTTCGAGATATATATACACCTCAAATATCTCCACTTCCTGAGGGCACTAGACAAGTGTGAGGTTAGTCTGCGTTTTTAATCAAGCCACTGTCAATGTGAGAGAACTCGTGTCCATGCTATAAGCCTATACTTGCATAAACCACAAGTGAAGATTAACAATCTTTGGACAACATCCACCAGTGGGCCTCGAACCCAGAAAGCACAACTACCTTCCAGTAGCTGCCATAACTAGTACGCTTTAACCCACTACACCATCAGACCCTACAAAAGAAGTAGAGACTTCGAGATATATATACACCTCAAAAATCTCCACTTCCCGAGGGCACTAGACAAGTGTGAGGTTAGTCTGCGTTTTTCATCAAGCCACTGTCAATGTGAGAGAACTCGTGTCCATGCTCTAAGCCTATACTTGCATAAACCACAAGTGAAGATTAACAATCTTTGGACAACACCCACCAGTGGGCCTCGAACCCAGAAAGCACCACTACCTTCCAGTAGCTGCCATAACTAGTACGCTTTAACCCACTACACCATCAGACCCTACAAAAAAAGTAGAGACTTCGAGATATATATACACCTCAAATACCTCCACTTCCCGAGGGCACTAGACAAGTGTGAGGTTAGTCTGCGTTTTTCATCAAGCCACTGTCAATGTGAGAGAACTCGTGTCCATGCTATAAGCCTATACTTGCATAAACCACAAGTGAAGATTAACAATCTTTGGACAACACCCACCAGTGGGCCTCGAACCCAGAAAGCACAACTACCTTCCAGTAGCTGCCATAACTAGTACGCTTTAACCCACTACACCATCAGACCCTACAAAAGAATTAGAAACTTCGAGATATATATACATCTCAAATATCTCCACTTCCCAAGGGCACTAGACAAGTGTGAGGTTAGTCTGCGTTTTTCATCAAGCCACTGTCAATGTGAGAGAACTCGTGTTAATGCTATATGCCTATACTTGCATAAACCACAAGTGAAGATTAACAATCTTTGGACAACACCCACCAGTGGGCCTCGAACCCAGAAAGCACCACTACCTTCCAGTAGCTGCCATAACTAGTACGCTTTAACCCACTACACCATCAGACCCTACAAAAAAAGTAGAGACTTCGAGATATATATACACCTCAAATACCTCTACTTCCCGAGGGCACTAGACAAGTGTGAGGTTAGTCTGCGTTTTTCATCAAGCCACTGTCAATGTGAGAGAACTCGTGTCCATGCTATATGCCTATACTTGCATAAACCACAAGTGAAGATTAACAATCTTTGGACAACACCCACCAGTGGGCCTCGAACCCAGAAAGCACAACTACCTTCCAGTAGCTGCCATAACTAGTACGCTTTAACTCACTACACCATCAGACCCTACAAAAGAATTAGAAACTTCGAGATATATATACATCTCAAATATCTCCACTTCCCAAGGGCACTAGACAAGTGTGACGTTAGTCTGCGTTTTTCATCAAGCCACCGTCAATGTGAGAGAACTCGTGTCCATGCTATATGCCTATACTTGCATAAACCACAAGTGAAGATTAACAATCTTTGGACAACACCCACCAGTGGGCCTCGAACCCAGAAAGCACCACTACCTTCCAGTAGCTGCCATAACTAGTACGCTTTAACCCACTACACCATCGGACCCTACAAAAAAAGTAGAGACTTCGAGATATATATACACCTCAAACACCTCCACTTCCCGAGGGCACTAGACAAGTGTGAGGTTAGTCTGCGTTTTTCATCAAGCCACTGTCAATGTGAGAGAACTCGTGTCCATGCTATATGCCTATACTTGCATAAACCACAAGTGAAGATTAACAATCTTTGGACAACACCCACCAGTGGGCCTCGAACCCAGAAAGCACAACTACCTTCCAGTAGCTGCCATAACTAGTACGCTTTAACCCACTACACCATCAGACCCTACAAAAGAAGTAGAGACTTCGAGATATATATACAACTCAAATATCTCCACTTCCTGAGGGCACTAGACAAGTGTGAGGTTAGTCTGCGTTTTTCATCAAGCCACTGTCAATGTGAGAGAACTCGTGTCCATGCTATAAGCCTATACTTGCATAAACCACAAGTGAAGATTAACAATCTTTGGACAACACCCACCAGTGGGCCTCGAACCCAGAAAGCACAACTACCTTCCAGTAGCTGCCATAACTAGTACGCTTTAACCCACTACACCATCAGACCCTACAAAAGAAGTAGAGACTTCGAGATATATATATACCTCAAAAATCTCCACTTCATGAGGGCACTAGACAAGTGTGAGGTTAGTCTGCGTTTTTCATCAAGCCACTGTCAATGTGAGAGAACTCGTGTCCATGCTCTAAGCCTATACTTGCATAAACCACAAGTGAAGATTAACAATCTTTGGACAAACACCCACCAGTGGGCCTCGAACCCAGAAAGCACCACTACCTTCCAGTAGCTGCCATAACTAGTACGCTTTAACCCACTACACCATCAGACCCTACAAAAAAAGTAGAGACTTCGAGATATATATACACCTCAAATACCTCCACTTCCCGAGGGCACTAGACAAGTGTGAGGTTAGTCTGCGTTTTTCATCAAGCCACTGTCAATGTGAGAGAACTCGTGTCCATGCTATATGCCTATACTTGCATAAACCACAAGTGAAGATTAACAATCTTTGGACAACACCCACCAGTGGGCCTCGAACCGAGAAAGCACAACTACCTTCCAGTAGCTGCCATAACTAGTATGCTTTAACCCACTACACCATCAGACCCTACAAAAGAAGTAGAGACTTCGAGATATATATACACCTCAAATATCTCCACTTCCTGAGGGCACTAGACAAGTGTGAGGTTAGTCTGCGTTTTTCATCAAGCCACTGTCAATGTGAGAGAACTCGTGTCCATGCTATAAGCCTATACTTGCATAAACCACAAGTGAAGATTAACAATCTTTGGACAACACCCACCAGTGGGCCTCGAACCCAGAAAGCACAACTACCTTCCAGTAGCTGCCATAACTAGTACGCTTTAACCCACTACACCATCAGACCCTACAAAAGAAGTAGAGACTTCGAGATATATATACACCTCAAAAATCTCCACTTCCCGAGGGCACTAGACAAGTGTGAGGTTAGGCTGCGTTTTTCATCAAGCCACTCTCAATGTGAGAGAACTCGTGTCCATGCTCTAAGCCTATACTTGCATAAAGTGAAGATTAACAATCTTTGGACAACACCCACCAGTGGGCCTCGACAACCCATCCTCCGAATAGACAGTACGTTTTAATACTAAGTGTAATAAGTACATTTTTCATACCTACGTATTTAGTACATAAATGCACTTACCGGGCTGTTCCAGTTACCGGCTGGCCTCCCTAGAATATTCTCCCCGAGACGAGGAATACGTTTTCTTTAATGTAACGGGTGGGCTGTTTTCTTTTCTTAATTTTTGCGGATACTCAGTCAATTTTGCTTATACTTGTATACTCGGCCCAAATTTTGCCTTTATAATTTAAGGTATCATGAAAATTAGCCGCTTTTGAGGCAATTAAGCATAGCAGAAGCACAGTCACTGACATTCAAAGGAAAGAAGGAATGAGATAACTATTTATATTACGATTTAAATCCTTCTAATTTTTGCTCGTTCGTCAATGAGAACTGATGCCAACGCACTGGCCAATAAACTGAATAATACTGGCCACTAAACAATAGATTGATTGATTGGTGATTGATGAAGATTAAGCCACCCAAAAGGTGGCACAGCCATGAATAGCCCGTAAGTGGATGCCCTCTCTGAGCCATTACCAGTATCAGTAGATGATACTGGAGATCTGTGGAGGTGCGATCGAACCCTGCCTGACGGGAGATGTCTCCCGTGACTAAACAATAAACTGAACCTATCATAAAGAAGAACGACGACCATTGACCGTCTAGTGCTCCAACAGAGTGTAACTGTAATTAACAATGCTCAAGTCCTGACCAACAGTCAAATATTAATCCATCAGCCACGAAGCAGAGCGTCTCCCAACATCAATTCTAGTGCAGGGTCCTGTTGAACAAATTTTCCGATTTTACATAGGTTTACCGTGACAGACACTAACAATAGTAGCCTTGAAGAGGAAAGGAAATCGGCAGATTTTCGAAGGTTTGCCTGATATTTTCCAGCTATATAGTACTTTAAAAGAAAAGTTAACAGATGTTTGACTTTTATCCTTCTGTTTCACCAATATTTACCAACCATCGGGATGAATACTTATATGACACAAACTAGACATATTAGTATGAAAAAGAACTAACAATTCTCCAAATAGTAGGACGTGATTCAGTTTTCATGGAAATATTCATTTTCGGGTGTTCGACTTCAGTTTGGAAATATGAAAAGGCACAGTTTGGTGCATTCAGATGATAAAGCTTTATGACATTAATTACAAATGGCATAAGAAAGAAGCAAATATTAGTTATATTTAGAACCTATAACAGAAAATAATTTAAGTAAAACAGTTGATATAAAAAGCTGTATATAATTAAAAGTTGTTAGTTTTATCGCAATGAATGTAAACACGTGATCATTCGTTCAAAAACAATAACACACGTGATCCTAGATTTTGCAGTCATCGGGAGAACAAATCCTTCATGCAAACTGCACCTACTATCAAGAAGAAGAAGATCCTAGATTTGGGCATGGTATGTAAAGTTTTCTCGGCATTTATGTAAATAATTCCTTCATATGTAATATTTTACTAATTGAAAAGAATGCAAATGTTTCATTGCTGTTTAGTTAAATAATTTTCAAAAACTTGTTGCAGTATTAAAGTTTTGCTTGTTATGTGTAGGAAGAATATATTTTACTGCATATTGGTATACACATTCTAATACGTTTTTAGTATGCAGCATGTTGTTTTTATCAATTATGTTTTTTATAATAAGCTTCCTAGAAGGTTGTAACAGATCCCATGAGCACCACACCAGAAACAAATACCTATTTGATATTCCAAGAGTACCACTTAGTTAAACTAGAAATGCTTTACAAATCAAGGGATCTCGAATGTGGCCTTCCTAATTATGTTAAAGACTGTACCTCTCCCAACCAGTTTAAGTTAAAAACTAAGTACTAGCTAATTAACTCAATGTAACCTACCTCACCCCCAAAATGTCAACCCATCTCTTCTATTTAAAACAATGCTGTTTGTTGACCAAATTGTATATTACTTTTTTTCTGCCATGTTTCACCCCCCCCCTCCCTTTTTTTTCATTTTTTTCTTATTTTTTCTCAACACAATTTATACTTTAATCTCTTTTAGTATTAAGTTTTAGTCTTAGTGTTTTTCCTGCCCGAAACACTTTGCGTAATAGTGGCTTTAGGCATTGTATGTACTAGCTCTATCTATAAATCCATCTACTTTTGTATCTTACCTTGTATGTATGTACTTTACCTGAATAAATAATTGTATTTGTATTTGTAATAGGTAGATGATACAGAAAGCAGTACAATGTCTGTCACAAATCCTTTTACTGCGGCAGCATTAAGACCACAAGTCAGTAGAATAAATATGCCTGGAAGATCGACCCCAGCCAGCATACTAGCAGGTAAAAAAACATTTAATCAGCTTTTGACAAAATTACAAATAAAGATGTGTTATGTTATGTCATTGTGTTAGGTTAGCCTAGCTATTATTTCCAATTTGTTTTTTAATTTGTATTAGTATGCAGTACTAGGCTATTGTAACAAATTGGAATGTACAACGTCCAATATTTTTTTTGGCAGATTCGTTCTTGGCTCCTGAAAACTATCTTTACTTACCAGATGGACCAAGAACAACTCCGGACAATAATGATGGTATTGTTTATAAAATCATTTGATTATGGCCTTTATAATACATTAATATCAAAGTTTACAACCTTGTGTAATACAGTAAGTCTTTGTTTTAACAATAACAACAGAATTTTTTTTCTATGCTCAGCATAATTGGCTTGAAATCCATCATGCCATTATAATTTCTATCACTTTGATTATTGGTTTAGACAATTACATCAAAACATTTAATGTAGCTTCTCTTGCTACAGTTATAATGTATCCTATTGAGAATGTATATTTTTTTAACAGAAGGTCTCCAGACACTAGCAATTTTAGCTAAAGAGAACCTTCATCGTGAATATTTTAAAATAAACTCGGCTCTCCAGAAAAAATGTGAATATATGAAGCGAAGTTTAAATATTGAGGACCTAAATTATCTGAAGCCTTCAAACAAGAAAGGAAAAGGAGAAAATTACTGCAGGATTATTGAAATCAATCAAACACAACGTTCAAACTTATCAGAAGGTAATTTTTTATTTAGTTATTTATTCCATGACCCATGTTTGTGTGTTCCTATATCATAGTATAATGATAGGTTTAATTGCTAGTGTAGATTTCATTTTGCCTCAGACTTAAAATTATTTAGGTTTTTGGTGTTTTATTATTCAAAATTTGTTTATAGATAATCCAAGGTTATAGTCAACTTCTCCTTTGAAAACAGATATTTACCTGAATGCCACAAACTCTAGTAGCCTAGAAGAGTACAGGAAGCCCGCGGCTTGTCGAAATTCCCCCCATTTGCCTTTATGATCTTTTTTTGGGTATATTTAGAAATTCAGCACAGTTTTGGCAGTTACAGCTCTGGTGGGTAGGCAGTTCCATGTGTTAATAACCCTCTGGGTCAAAAATAATTTCCTGTTGTCAGCCCTACATTTTGGTTTGTTGAACTTGAAACCGTTGCTCTTTGTTTGTATTACATCTGAACCAAACTAGCCAAACTTTTTTTGATAATGTCATTGACTGCTTCATATCTGGCAATCTTTCCCTGTGTCTTATGACAGATTAGGCCATGGCTGCCATATTGGTCTGCCCTTGCATAGCCGCAAATACACCGGTGTTCGGTGGAGATAGGGGCAGCGATGGTCATAGACAGCAAAAAAATGTAGATAGTTTACAGATTAAAAATAGATAAAGTGTTGTGGAATTACCATACTTAAAGGTTGATTTTCTGCCAAACAGCCCTTCTGCCTGCTTCTCTTTCACCTCCACACATTCAAAGTTCTGACTTCTCAACTAGTGTACCAACATATACTCAAACATATTTACCAGCTGCAGAACAAACACCAAAATCATTGAATTCTGGTACGTCCCTATTTGAACTATGTAATGTAATATAATCTTAGTACCTAGTATCTACTATATATATATATATATATATATATATATATATATATATATATATATATATATATATATATATATATATATATATATATATATATATATATATATATATATATATATATATATATATATATATATATATATATTTTTTTTTTTTTTTTTTTTTTTTTTTTTTTTTTTTTTTTTTTTTTTTTTTTTTTTTTTTTTTTTTTTCAAAACCTAGAAGGGGTACCACCTCTGGTGCAAATGTAGGGACCCATAGCCTCAGAGAAGAAAATAAAGAGTACTCAGAGAAGACCTTTTGGATCCTCACTGAACACTTTGATATTTTCTTCTCCTACCACCCCTATTCTTTTGTTAAGTGTGTATATTTATCTAACTTTATTTGAAAATGTCATTACACAAAAAAAGTTACAATATTGATTACATACAGGGTACAAGGCTGCTTGTCATAAGTTGAATAGCTCCTCCAGCTCCTCATATATATATATATATATATATATATATATATATATATATATATATATATATATATATATATATATATATATATATATATATATATATCATAGTCTAACTAACACATTACTGAAAGCTGTCAGTTGTTCTAGATGCTTATATAATATGTATAAAATACACTTTTATTTATTACATCTATTTGCTCTTGAAGATTTTCCTGACTAATGTAGAATCCCATATTTCAAAGTACTTGCTGCAGAACTGGAGGAAATTTATGAATCTCAAGCAAGCATTTCTGATTGGCAAAAAAGAAGAAAAAATAGTGAGATTAAATGGGGAGAACGTAGGTCAATGTTGTTTAGCTGGACATTGTCAAAGTTGGGTGTTCCAGATAAAGGTAAATAACATCTTTAGTGTGTAATTATGGATAAATTTCAATGCAATTATGAAATGCATGATTAATGTCAATCTCTGAATACACTTAGATGTTTGTCATTTTTAAACTTGGTATACGATATTTCTAAATCCAATATTACCATTCAAAGTACATAATTACATTATTGTTTGGAAAACCAGGCAAATGTTGTGTACAATGTAGAAGTTGTGAGGCAAGCATAAAATGTGAAGACTGCTTTCATTTTTTGTGTCATAAATGTGATCAGCAGCAGCATTTTGTAATGCCTTTCCACCAGCGATTCTGCTGGAAAAATGGGTTCTTCGAGCCTTTAGACCCAACACAAACTGTGTGTTCAGATGGGAATGTCATTCACTGGAGTAAGTAATGTACCTGTAGTCTGTTTCTTATACTCTCATTTCTATCCTGAACCAAGCAGTGTTTAAAAATTTTATTTAGTTCATGTAATTTTTTTAGTAGTTTTTGTATTGGTCATTTTCCTCATTAATTATTGATTACCTCATTAATTACAGATTTTTAGTTAAATAAATGAATTTTTATTTGTTATTAAATATAAATCTTTCATGTAACTCCAGTTAATGCTAAAAAAATTATTAGTAATTTAAAATGTAATGATTGAAACATGTATTTATTTTGCTGCATAGCTGATCTTGTAAATTTAATTGTTACCAGAGCCTGTTGTACCAGCACATCCACCTAATTCCTGCCCAAACTGCAGTGAGAGCAAGTTCACAACTTTAAGCTCCAATAATTTGTGCATCTTTGTAACTTTAAGTAGTAGGTTACTTTAAGAAACATTTATTTGATACTAGTATTGGTAGCTGGCATTGCTCAGGTGACCCAGGCTACAGTCTTCATCAATATAACCATTTATACTTCACTCTCTTTACCACTGTATCTTCACTTATGAAGACGTATTTATATCACATACGTATTTATAACCATACAGAGACTTGTTTATGGGTTGGTTTACACATATATTGATAGCCACTCTTGAATCCCTTGCCAAATAAAATTGTTTTACTTCAATTTTTTTTATATTTGTGTGGGGGGCAGGAAGGTATGATCTGTATACCCCAATATTTAGGTGCAAGTGCGGATATGTAGATGAAGAACTTGGGAAAGCCATGCACCAGTCTGGTTTTTATTCAACTGGAAGAAATAGTAGCACTTTCTACAGCATAAATCTATTGGGTTCCTGGCATTTTCTCAAGAGAAGCAGCCCTGGAACTTCTCTTCAGGCATTAGTTAGTGCACTGAAATTATTTGGTGCTTCTCGAGGGCTTGTAAGTTTTCATACCATTACTGTTTTAATAGTGCAAGTATTAAATTGGTGTATAAACTTAAAAACTAAGTTTGTTACTAAGCAAATGCAGTGTCATTATTTAAGAAATAGGGTTAAATATTATTAAATTAATAAATAGCATGAATATTCTAAATATATATTTTATATATGTCTAATATCATAAGAAATGGAAATGGATTACCAATCTTTAACAATTTCTCTTTTTATGTAATGCTCATGTAAGTATATTTTCATTTCCTGCAGGTATTTATAGTCTGTTGCTTAACATGCCACTGCTTGGCACTTTTTGATAATTACTTACACACATTTTACATCTTAGCATGGTCCCATCAATTTTGAAACAACAAAAAGAGTCTTCTTTGAATGGCGTTTCCATCAGTATGAACTTGGGAGAATAAAAGGAGAATTTGACAAGGGGTGCCCTGCATGTGATACAACACCTGTGGCTGTACATATTGATGGCAACAAGAAACTGTATCGTTACAACAAAGTTGGGAGGTAAATATTCAAGTTAAAATATTTAATGCTGCTCATTATTGTTAAGGTATAATGTAAGGTGTAGTAATATGTTTGTAGTACTATAAACACAGCACTGTATAATATTTATATAGTGTCATGCAACTTTTAATCAGATTTTTTTTTAATTGTTAACTGATTACACCTTTATTACTTGCCTTTCAACTTCAGTTGAATTTTTTTATTTGGACTAAGGCTTTACTAATTAAAAAATATTTATTTCACTATATACATTCATTTAGAATAGGAGGGATTATGATGTGAATGCCAGCTTGGGTAGTTGAATTAGTTTTAAGTGAAATGATGTTTAACTGTCATCAAAATGTCTCACACTATGAACATTCATTAATTTAATATCATTCCAGAGGGATCAGAAACTCATATTATTCTGGTGGTATCTTCGCTTGTGACAAAGAAGTTCAAGATCACGTTTCCACTATTCAGAACCTTAAAACTCAATTAAGAATATTTTTACATCTGTTCGAAAGCCTAAAAATAGGTTTTCAAATAGAAACCTAAGACCTAATACCAGGTTTTTACCCATACAATATTTGAAGAGTACCTTTATATATTAGCTTGAGACATTATCAATAATGTATATTAATTGGACGGTTCCTAACTATATCATGTTCAAAAAAATCTATAAAATATATGGAATGCATATTGAATGATGAAAAATATTACATAAAAAAAAATTACATTTATATATGACTAATATATATATATATATATATATATATATATATATATATATATATATATATATATATATATATATATAAATATATATATATATATATATATATATATATATATATATATATATATGCAAACAACCCTGAATGGTCCCCAGGACAATATGCAACTGAAAACTCACACCCCAGAAGTGACTCGAACCCATACTCCCAGAAGCAACGCAACTGGTATGTACAAGACGCCTTAATCCACTTGACCATCACGACCGGACATAATGAGGTGATAGCCGAGGCTATTTGAACCACCCCACCGCCGGCACTCGGATAGTAATCTTGGGCATAGCATTTTACCAAATCACCTCATTCTTTGGGGCACACGTGAGGAACACAAATGCGAACAAGCCTGAATGGTCCCCAGGACAATATGCAACTGAAAACTCACACCCCAGAAGTGACTCGAACCCATACTCCCAGAAGCAACGCAACTGGTATGTACAAGACGCCTTAATCCACTTGACCATCACGACCGGACATAATGAGGTGATAGCCGAGGCTATTTGAACCACCCCACCGCCGGCACTCGGATAGTAATCTTGGGCATAGCATTTTACCAAATCACCTCATTCTTTGGGGCACACGTGAGGAACACAAATGCGAACAAGCCTGAATGGTCCCCAGGACAATATGCAACTGAAAACTCACACCCCAGAAGTGACTCGAACCCATACTCCCAGAAGCAACGCAACTGGTATGTACAAGACGCCTTAATCCACTTGACCATCACGACCGGACATAATGAGGTGATAGCCGAGGCTATTTGAACCACCCCACCGCCGGCACTCGGATAGTAATCTTGGGCATAGCATTTTACCAAATCACCTCATTCTTTGGGGCACACGTGAGGAACACAAATGCGAACAAGCCTGAATGGTCCCCAGGACAATATGCAACTGAAAACTCACACCCCAGAAGTGACTCGAACCCATACGAGTATGGGTTCGAGTCACTTCTGGGGTGTGAGTTTTCAGTTGCATATTGTCCTGGGGACCATTCAGGCTTGTTCGCATTTGTGTTCCTCACGTGTGCCCCAAAGAATGAGGTGATTTGGTAAAATGCTATGCCCAAGATTACTATCCGAGTGCCGGCGGTGGGGTGGTTCAAATAGCCTCGGCTATCACCTCATTATGTCCGGTCGTGATGGTCAAGTGGATTAAGGCGTCTTGTACATACCAGTTGCGTTGCTTCTGGGAGTATGGGTTCGAGTCACTTCTGGGGTGTGAGTTTTCAGTTGCATATTGTCCTGGGGACCATTCAGGGTTGTTTGCATATATATATATATATATATATATATATATATATATATATATATATTTATATATATATATATATATATATATATATATATATATATATATATATATATATATATATATATTAGTCATATATAAATGTAATTTTTTTTTATGTAATATTTTTCATCATTCAATATGCATTCCATATATTTTATAGATTTTTTTGAACATGATATAGTTAGGAACCGTCCAATTAATATACATTATTGATAATGTCTCAAGCTAATATATAAAGGTACTCTTCAAATATTGTATGGGTAAAAACCTGGTATTAGGTCTTAGGTTTCTATTTGAAAACCTATTTTTAGGCTTTCGAACAGATGTAAAAATATTCTTAATTGAGTTTTAAGGTTCTGAATAGTGGAAACGTGATCTTGAACTTCTTTGTCACAAGCGAAGATACCACCAGAATAATATGAGTTTCTGATCCCTCTGGAATGATATTAAATTAATGAATGTTCATAGTGTGAGACATTTTGATGACAGTTAAACATCATTTCACTTAAAACTAATTCAACTACCCAAGCTGGCATTCACATCATAATCCCTCCTATTCTAAATGAATGTATATAGTGAAATAAATATTTTTTAATTAGTAAAGCCTTAGTCCAAATAAAAAAATTCAACTGAAGTTGAAAGGCAAGTAATAAAGGTGTAATCAGTTAACAATTAAAAAAAAATCTGATTAAAAGTTGCATGACACTATATAAATATTATACAGTGCTGTGTTTATAGTACTACAAACATATTACTACACCTTACATTATACCTTAACAATAATGAGCAGCATTAAATATTTTAACTTGAATATTTACCTCCCAACTTTGTTGTAACGATACAGTTTCTTGTTGCCATCAATATGTACAGCCACAGGTGTTGTATCACATGCAGGGCACCCCTTGTCAAATTCTCCTTTTATTCTCCCAAGTTCATACTGATGGAAACGCCATTCAAAGAAGACTCTTTTTGTTGTTTCAAAATTGATGGGACCATGCTAAGATGTAAAATGTGTGTAAGTAATTATCAAAAAGTGCCAAGCAGTGGCATGTTAAGCAACAGACTATAAATACCTGCAGGAAATGAAAATATACTTACATGAGCATTACATAAAAAGAGAAATTGTTAAAGATTGGTAATCCATTTCCATTTCTTATGATATTAGACATATATAAAATATATATTTAGAATATTCATGCTATTTATTAATTTAATAATATTTAACCCTATTTCTTAAATAATGACACTGCATTTGCTTAGTAACAAACTTAGTTTTTAAGTTTATACACCAATTTAATACTTGCACTATTAAAACAGTAATGGTATGAAAACTTACAAGCCCTCGAGAAGCACCAAATAATTTCAGTGCACTAACTAATGCCTGAAGAGAAGTTCCAGGGCTGCTTCTCTTGAGAAAATGCCAGGAACCCAATAGATTTATGCTGTAGAAAGTGCTACTATTTCTTCCAGTTGAATAAAAACCAGACTGGTGCATGGCTTTCCCAAGTTCTTCATCTACATATCCGCACTTGCACCTAAATATTGGGGTATACAGATCATACCTTCCTGCCCCCCACACAAATATAAAAAAAATTGAAGTAAAACAATTTTATTTGGCAAGGGATTCAAGAGTGGCTATCAATATATGTGTAAACCAACCCATAAACAAGTCTCTGTATGGTTATAAATACGTATGTGATATAAATACGTCTTCATAAGTGAAGATACAGTGGTAAAGAGAGTGAAGTATAAATGGTTATATTGATGAAGACTGTAGCCTGGGTCACCTGAGCAATGCCAGCTACCAATACTAGTATCAAATAAATGTTTCTTAAAGTAACCTACTACTTAAAGTTACAAAGATGCACAAATTATTGGAGCTTAAAGTTGTGAACTTGCTCTCACTGCAGTTTGGGCAGGAATTAGGTGGATGTGCTGGTACAACAGGCTCTGGTAACAATTAAATTTACAAGATCAGCTATGCAGCAAAATAAATACATGTTTCAATCATTACATTTTAAATTACTAATAATTTTTTTAGCATTAACTGGAGTTACATGAAAGATTTATATTTAATAACAAATAAAAATTCATTTATTTAACTAAAAATCTGTAATTAATGAGGTAATCAATAATTAATGAGGAAAATGACCAATACAAAAACTACTAAAAAAATTACATGAACTAAATAAAATTTTTAAACACTGCTTGGTTCAGGATAGAAATGAGAGTATAAGAAACAGACTACAGGTACATTACTTACTCCAGTGAATGACATTCCCATCTGAACACACAGTTTGTGTTGGGTCTAAAGGCTCGAAGAACCCATTTTTCCAGCAGAATCGCTGGTGGAAAGGCATTACAAAATGCTGCTGCTGATCACATTTATGACACAAAAAATGAAAGCAGTCTTCACATTTTATGCTTGCCTCACAACTTCTACATTGTACACAACATTTGCCTGGTTTTCCAAACAATAATGTAATTATGTACTTTGAATGGTAATATTGGATTTAGAAATATCGTATACCAAGTTTAAAAATGACAAACATCTAAGTGTATTCAGAGATTGACATTAATCATGCATTTCATAATTGCATTGAAATTTATCCATAATTACACACTAAAGATGTTATTTACCTTTATCTGGAACACCCAACTTTGACAATGTCCAGCTAAACAACATTGACCTACGTTCTCCCCATTTAATCTCACTATTTTTTCTTCTTTTTTGCCAATCAGAAATGCTTGCTTGAGATTCATAAATTTCCTCCAGTTCTGCAGCAAGTACTTTGAAATATGGGATTCTACATTAGTCAGGAAAATCTTCAAGAGCAAATAGATGTAATAAATAAAAGTGTATTTTATACATATTATATAAGCATCTAGAACAACTGACAGCTTTCAGTAATGTGTTAGTTAGACTATGATATATATATATATATATATATATATATATATATATATATATATATATATATATATATATATATATATATATGAGGAGCTGGAGGAGCTATTCAACTTATGACAAGCAGCCTTGTACCCTGTATGTAATCAATATTGTAACTTTTTTTGTGTAATGACATTTTCAAATAAAGTTAGATAAATATACACACTTAACAAAAGAATAGGGGTGGTAGGAGAAGAAAATATCAAAGTGTTCAGTGAGGATCCAAAAGGTCTTCTCTGAGTACTCTTTATTTTCTTCTCTGAGGCTATGGGTCCCTACATTTGCACCAGAGGTGGTACCCCTTCTAGGTTTTGAAAAAAAAAAAAAAAAAAAAAAAAAAAAAAAAAAAAAAAAAAAAAAAAAAAAAAAAAAAAAAAAAAAATATATATATATATATATATATATATATATATATATATATATATATATATATATATATATATATATATATATATATATATATATATATATATATATATATATATATATATATATATATATATATATATATATATAGTAGATACTAGGTACTAAGATTATATTACATTACATAGTTCAAATAGGGACGTACCAGAATTCAATGATTTTGGTGTTTGTTCTGCAGCTGGTAAATATGTTTGAGTATATGTTGGTACACTAGTTGAGAAGTCAGAACTTTGAATGTGTGGAGGTGAAAGAGAAGCAGGCAGAAGGGCTGTTTGGCAGAAAATCAACCTTTAAGTATGGTAATTCCACAACACTTTATCTATTTTTAATCTGTAAACTATCTACATTTTTTTGCTGTCTATGACCATCGCTGCCCCTATCTCCACCGAACACCGGTGTATTTGCGGCTATGCAAGGGCAGACCAATATGGCAGCCATGGCCTAATCTGTCATAAGACACAGGGAAAGATTGCCAGATATGAAGCAGTCAATGACATTATCAAAAAAAGTTTGGCTAGTTTGGTTCAGATGTAATACAAACAAAGAGCAACGGTTTCAAGTTCAACAAACCAAAATGTAGGGCTGACAACAGGAAATTATTTTTGACCCAGAGGGTTATTAACACATGGAACTGCCTACCCACCAGAGCTGTAACTGCCAAAACTGTGCTGAATTTCTAAATATACCCAAAAAAAGATCATAAAGGCAAATGGGGGGAATTTCGACAAGCCGCGGGCTTCCTGTACTCTTCTAGGCTACTAGAGTTTGTGGCATTCAGGTAAATATCTGTTTTCAAAGGAGAAGTTGACTATAACCTTGGATTATCTATAAACAAATTTTGAATAATAAAACACCAAAAACCTAAATAATTTTAAGTCTGAGGCAAAATGAAATCTACACTAGCAATTAAACCTATCATTATACTATGATATAGGAACACACAAACATGGGTCATGGAATAAATAACTAAATAAAAAATTACCTTCTGATAAGTTTGAACGTTGTGTTTGATTGATTTCAATAATCCTGCAGTAATTTTCTCCTTTTCCTTTCTTGTTTGAAGGCTTCAGATAATTTAGGTCCTCAATATTTAAACTTCGCTTCATATATTCACATTTTTTCTGGAGAGCCGAGTTTATTTTAAAATATTCACGATGAAGGTTCTCTTTAGCTAAAATTGCTAGTGTCTGGAGACCTTCTGTTAAAAAAATATACATTCTCAATAGGATACATTATAACTGTAGCAAGAGAAGCTACATTAAATGTTTTGATGTAATTGTCTAAACCAATAATCAAAGTGATAGAAATTATAATGGCATGATGGATTTCAAGCCAATTATGCTGAGCATAGAAAAAAAATTCTGTTGTTATTGTTAAAACAAAGACTTACTGTATTACACAAGGTTGTAAACTTTGATATTAATGTATTATAAAGGCCATAATCAAATGATTTTATAAACAATACCATCATTATTGTCCGGAGTTGTTCTTGGTCCATCTGGTAAGTAAAGATAGTTTTCAGGAGCCAAGAACGAATCTGCCAAAAAAAATATTGGACGTTGTACATTCCAATTTGTTACAATAGCCTAGTACTGCATACTAATACAAATTAAAAAACAAATTGGAAATAATAGCTAGGCTAACCTAACACAATGACATAACATAACACATCTTTATTTGTAATTTTGTCAAAAGCTGATTAAATGTTTTTTTACCTGCTAGTATGCTGGCTGGGGTCGATCTTCCAGGCATATTTATTCTACTGACTTGTGGTCTTAATGCTGCCGCAGTAAAAGGATTTGTGACAGACATTGTACTGCTTTCTGTATCATCTACCTATTACAAATACAAATACAATTATTTATTCAGGTAAAGTACATACATACAAGGTAAGATACAAAAGTAGATGGATTTATAGATAGAGCTAGTACATACAATGCCTAAAGCCACTATTACGCAAAGTGTTTCGGGCAGGAAAAACACTAAGACTAAAACTTAATACTAAAAGAGATTAAAGTATAAATTGTGTTGAGAAAAAATAAGAAAAAAATGAAAAAAAAGGGAGGGGGGGGGTGAAACATGGCAGAAAAAAAGTAATATACAATTTGGTCAACAAACAGCATTGTTTTAAA
Source organism: Procambarus clarkii (assembly GCF_040958095.1). Taxonomy (NCBI): domain Eukaryota; kingdom Metazoa; phylum Arthropoda; class Malacostraca; order Decapoda; family Cambaridae; genus Procambarus; species Procambarus clarkii. The sequence goes on from NC_091178.1 coordinate 20,596,927, forward strand.
TAGAAGAGATGGGTTGACATTTTGGGGGTGAGGTAGGTTACATTGAGTTAATTAGCTAGTACTTAGTTTTTAACTTAAACTGGTTGGGAGAGGTACAGTCTTTAACATAATTAGGAAGGCCACATTCGAGATCCCTTGATTTGTAAAGCATTTCTAGTTTAACTAAGTGGTACTCTTGGAATATCAAATAGGTATTTGTTTCTGGTGTGGTGCTCATGGGATCTGTTACAACCTTCTAGGAAGCTTATTATAAAAAACATAATTGATAAAAACAACATGCTGCATACTAAAAACGTATTAGAATGTGTATACCAATATGCAGTAAAATATATTCTTCCTACACATAACAAGCAAAACTTTAATACTGCAACAAGTTTTTGAAAATTATTTAACTAAACAGCAATGAAACATTTGCATTCTTTTCAATTAGTAAAATATTACATATGAAGGAATTATTTACATAAATGCCGAGAAAACTTTACATACCATGCCCAAATCTAGGATCTTCTTCTTCTTGATAGTAGGTGCAGTTTGCATGAAGGATTTGTTCTCCCGATGACTGCAAAATCTAGGATCACGTGTGTTATTGTTTTTGAACGAATGATCACGTGTTTACATTCATTGCGATAAAACTAACAACTTTTAATTATATACAGCTTTTTATATCAACTGTTTTACTTAAATTATTTTCTGTTATAGGTTCTAAATATAACTAATATTTGCTTCTTTCTTATGCCATTTGTAATTAATGTCATAAAGCTTTATCATCTGAATGCACCAAACTGTGCCTTTTCATATTTCCAAACTGAAGTCGAACACCCGAAAATGAATATTTCCATGAAAACTGAATCACGTCCTACTATTTGGAGAATTGTTAGTTCTTTTTCATACTAATATGTCTAGTTTGTGTCATATAAGTATTCATCCCGATGGTTGGTAAATATTGGTGAAACAGAAGGATAAAAGTCAAACATCTGTTAACTTTTCTTTTAAAGTACTATATAGCTGGAAAATATCAGGCAAACCTTCGAAAATCTGCCGATTTCCTTTCCTCTTCAAGGCTACTATTGTTAGTGTCTGTCACGGTAAACCTATGTAAAATCGGAAAATTTGTTCAACAGGACCCTGCACTAGAATTGATGTTGGGAGACGCTCTGCTTCGTGGCTGATGGATTAATATTTGACTGTTGGTCAGGACTTGAGCATTGTTAATTACAGTTACACTCTGTTGGAGCACTAGACGGTCAATGGTCGTCGTTCTTCTTTATGATAGGTTCAGTTTATTGTTTAGTCACGGGAGACATCTCCCGTCAGGCAGGGTTCGATCGCACCTCCACAGATCTCCAGTATCATCTACTGATACTGGTAATGGCTCAGAGAGGGCATCCACTTACGGGCTATTCATGGCTGTGCCACCTTTTGGGTGGCTTAATCTTCATCAATCACCAATCAATCAATCTATTGTTTAGTGGCCAGTATTATTCAGTTTATTGGCCAGTGCGTTGGCATCAGTTCTCATTGACGAACGAGCAAAAATTAGAAGGATTTAAATCGTAATATAAATAGTTATCTCATTCCTTCTTTCCTTTGAATGTCAGTGACTGTGCTTCTGCTATGCTTAATTGCCTCAAAAGCGGCTAATTTTCATGATACCTTAAATTATAAAGGCAAAATTTGGGCCGAGTATACAAGTATAAGCAAAATTGACTGAGTATCCGCAAAAATTAAGAAAAGAAAACAGCCCACCCGTTACATTAAAGAAAACGTATTCCTCGTCTCGGGGAGAATATTCTAGGGAGGCCAGCCGGTAACTGGAACAGCCCGGTAAGTGCATTTATGTACTAAATACGTAGGTATGAAAAATGTACTTATTACACTTAGTATTAAAACGTACTGTCTATTCGGAGGATGGGTTGTCGAGGCCCACTGGTGGGTGTTGTCCAAAGATTGTTAATCTTCACTTTATGCAAGTATAGGCTTAGAGCATGGACACGAGTTCTCTCACATTGAGAGTGGCTTGATGAAAAACGCAGCCTAACCTCACACTTGTCTAGTGCCCTCGGGAAGTGGAGATTTTGAGGTGTATATATATCTCGAAGTCTCTACTTCTTTTGTAGGGTCTGATGGTGTAGTGGGTTAAAGCGTACTAGTTATGGCAGCTACTGGAAGGTAGTTGTGCTTTCTGGGTTCGAGGCCCACTGGTGGGTGTTGTCCAAAGATTGTTAATCTTCACTTGTGGTTTATGCAAGTATAGGCTTATAGCATGGACACGAGTTCTCTCACATTGACAGTGGCTTGATGAAAAACGCAGACTAACCTCACACTTGTCTAGTGCCCTCAGGAAGTGGAGATATTTGAGGTGTATATATATCTCGAAGTCTCTACTTCTTTTGTAGGGTCTGATGGTGTAGTGGGTTAAAGCATACTAGTTATGGCAGCTACTGGAAGGTAGTTGTGCTTTCTCGGTTCGAGGCCCACTGGTGGGTGTTGTCCAAAGATTGTTAATCTTCACTTGTGGTTTATGCAAGTATAGGCATATAGCATGGACACGAGTTCTCTCACATTGACAGTGGCTTGATGAAAAACGCAGACTAACCTCACACTTGTCTAGTGCCCTCGGGAAGTGGAGGTATTTGAGGTGTATATATATCTCGAAGTCTCTACTTTTTTTGTAGGGTCTGATGGTGTAGTGGGTTAAAGCGTACTAGTTATGGCAGCTACTGGAAGGTAGTGGTGCTTTCTGGGTTCGAGGCCCACTGGTGGGTGTTGTCCAAAGATTGTTAATCTTCACTTGTGGTTTATGCAAGTATAGGCTTATAGCATGGACACGAGTTCTCTCACATTGACAGTGGCTTGATGAAAAACGCAGAGTAACCTCACACTTGTCTAGTGCCCTCATGAAGTGGAGATATTTGAGGTGTATATATATCTCGAAGTCTCTACTTCTTTTGTAGGGTCTGATGGTGTAGTGGGTTAAAGCGTACTAGTTATGGCAGCTACTGGAAGGTAGTTGTGCTTTCTGGGTTCGAGGCCCACTGGTGGGTGTTGTCCAAAGATTGTTAATCTTCACTTGTGGTTTATGCAAGTATAGGCTTATAGCATGGACACGAGTTCTCTCACATTGACAGTGGCTTGATGAAAAACGCAGACTAACCTCACACTTGTCTAGTGCCCTCAGGAAGTGGAGATATTTGAGGTGTATATATATCTCGAAGTCTCTACTTCTTTTGTAGGGTCTGATGGTGTAGTGGGTTAAAGCGTACTAGTTATGGCAGCTACTGGAAGGTAGTTGTGCTTTCTGGGTTCGAGGCCCACTGGTGGGTGTTGTCCAAAGATTGTTAATCTTCACTTGTGGTTTATGCAAGTATAGGCTTATAGCATGGACACGAGTTCTCTCACATTGACAGTGGCTTGATGAAAAACGCAGACTAACCTCACACTTGTCTAGTGCCCTCGGGAAGTGGAGGTATTTGAGGTGTATATATATCTCGAAGTCTCTACTTTTTTTGTAGGGTCTGATGGTGTAGTGGGTTAAAGCGTACTAGTTATGGCAGCTACTGGAAGGTAGTGGTGCTTTCTGGGTTCGAGGCCCACTGGTGGGTGTTGTCCAAAGATTGTTAATCTTCACTTGTGGTTTATGCAAGTATAGGCTTATAGCATGGACACGAGTTCTCTCACATTGACAGTGGCTTGATGAAAAACGCAGACTAACCTCACACTTGTCTAGTGCCCTCGGGAAGTGGAGATATTTGAGGTGTATATATATCTCGAAGTCTCTACTTCTTTTGTAGGGTCTGATGGTGTAGTGGGTTAAAGCGTACTAGTTATGGCAGCTACTGGAAGGTAGTTGTGCTTTCTGGGTTCGAGGCCCACTGGTGGGTGTTGTCCAAAGATTGTTAATCTTCACTTGTGGTTTATGCAAGTATAGGCTTATAGCATGGACACGAGTTCTCTCACATTGACAGTGGCTTGATGAAAAACGCAGACTAACCTCACACTTGTCTAGTGCCCTCGGGAAGTGGAGATATTTGAGGTGTATATATATCTCGAAGTCTCTACTTCTTTTGTAGGGTCTGATGGTGTAGTGGGTTAAAGCGTACTAGTTATGGCAGCTACTGGAAGGTAGTTGTGCTTTCTGGGTTCGAGGCCCACTGGTGGGTGTTGTCCAAAGATTGTTAATCTTCACTTGTGGTTTATGCAAGTATAGGCTTATAGCATGGACACGAGTTCTCTCACATTGACAGTGGCTTGATGAAAAACGCAGACTAACCTCACACTTGTCTAGTGCCCTCGGGAAGTGGAGATATTTGAGGTGTATATATATCTCGAAGTCTCTACTTCTTTTGTAGGGTCTGATGGTGTAGTGGGTTAAAGCGTACTAGTTATGGCAGCTACTGGAAGGTAGTTGTGCTTTCTGGGTTCGAGGCCCACTGGTGGGTGTTGTCCAAAGATTGTTAATCTTCACTTGTGGTTTATGCAAGTATAGGCTTATAGCATGGACACGAGTTCTCTCACATTGACAGTGGCTTGATGAAAAACGCAGACTAACCTCACACTTGTCTAGTGCCCTCAGGAAGTGGAGATATTTGAGGTGTATATATATCTCGAAGTCTCTACTTCTTTTGTAGGGTCTGATGGTGTAGTGGGTTAAAGCGTACTAGTTATGGCAGCTACTGGAAGGTAGTTGTGCTTTCTGGGTTCGAGGCCCACTGGTGGGTGTTGTCCAAAGATTGTTAATCTTCACTTGTGGTTTATGCAAGTATAGGCTTATAGCATGGACACGAGTTCTCTCACATTGACAGTGGCTTGATGAAAAACTGCAGACTAACCTCACACTTGTCTAGTGCCCTCGGGAAGTGGAGATATTTGAGGTGTATATATATCTCGAAGTCTCTACTTCTTTTGTAGGGTCTGATGGTGTAGTGGGTTAAAGCGTACTAGTTATGGCAGCTACTGGAAGGTAGTTGTGCTTTCTGGGTTCGAGGCCCACTGGTGGGTGTTGTCCAAAGATTGTTAATCTTCACTTGTGGTTTATGCAAGTATAGGCTTATAGCATGGACACGAGTTCTCTCACATTGACAGTGGCTTGATGAAAAACGCAGACTAACCTCACACTTGTCTAGTGCCCTCAGGAAGTGGAGATATTTGAGGTGTATATATATCTAGAAGTCTCTACTTCTTTTGTAGGGTCTGATGGTGTAGTGGGTTAAAGCGTACTAGTTATGGCAGCTACTGGAAGGTAGTTGTGCTTTCTGGGTTCGAGGCCCACTGGTGGGTGTTGTCCAAAGATTGTTAATCTTCACTTGTGGTTTATGCAAGTATAGGCTTATAGCATGGACACGAGTTCTCTCACATTGACAGTGGCTTGATGAAAAATGCAGACTAACCTCACACTTGTCTAGTGCCCTCGGGAAGTGGACGTATTTGAGGTGTATATATATCTCGAAGTCTCTACTTCTTTTGTAGGGTCTGATGGTGTAGTGGGTTAAAGCGTACTAGTTATGGCAGCTACTGGAAGGTAGTTGTGCTTTCTGGGTTCGAGGCCCACTGGTGGGTGTTGTCCAAAGATTGTTAATCTTCACTTGTGGTTTATGCAAGTATAGGCTTATAGCATGGACACGAGTTCTCTCACATTGACAGTGGCTTGATGAAAAACGCAGACTAACCTCACACTTGTCTAGTGCCCTCAGGAAGTGGAGATATTTGAGGTGTATATATATCTAGAAGTCTCTACTTCTTTTGTAGGGTCTGATGGTGTAGTGGGTTAAAGCGTACTAGTTATGGCAGCTACTGGAAGGTAGTTGTGCTTTCTGGGTTCGAGGCCCACTGGTGGGTGTTGTCCAAAGATTGTTAATCTTCACTTGTGGTTTATGCAAGTATAGGCTTATAGCATGGACACGAGTTCTCTCACATTGACAGTGGCTTGATGAAAAACGCAGACTAACCTCACACTTGTCTAGTGCCCTCGGGAAGTGGAGGTATTTGAGGTGTATATATATCTCGAAGTCTTTACTTTTTTTGTAGGGTCTGATGGTGTAGTGGGTTAAAGCGTACTAGTTATGGCAGCTACTGGAAGGTAGTGGTGCTTTCTGGGTTCGAGGCCCACTGGTGGGTGTTGTCCAAAGATTGTTAATCTTCACTTGTGGTTTATGCAAGTATAGGCTTATAGCATGGACACGAGTTCTCTCACATTGACAGTGGCTTGATGAAAAACGCAGACTAACCTCACACTTGTCTAGTGCCCTCAGGAAGTGGAGATATTTGAGGTGTATATATATCTAGAAGTCTCTACTTCTTTTGTAGGGTCTGATGGTGTAGTGGGTTAAAGCGTACTAGTTATGGCAGCTACTGGAAGGTAGTTGTGCTTTCTGGGTTCGAGGCCCACTGGTGGGTGTTGTCCAAAGATTGTTAATCTTCACTTGTGGTTTATGCAAGTATAGGCTTATAGCATGGACACGAGTTCTCTCACATTGACAGTGGCTTGATGAAAAACTGCAGACTAACCTCACACTTGTCTAGTGCCCTCGGGAAGTGGACGTATTTGAGGTGTATATATATCTCGAAGTCTCTACTTTTTTTGTAGGGTCTGATGGTGTAGTGGGTTAAAGCGTACTAGTTATGGCAGCTACTGGAAGGTAGTGGTGCTTTCTGGGTTCGAGGCCCACTGGTGGGTGTTGTCCAAAGATTGTTAATCTTCACTTGTGGTTTATGCAAGTATAGGCTTATAGCATGGACACGAGTTCTCTCACATTGACAGTGGCTTGATGAAAAACGCAGACTAACCTCACACTTGTCTAGTGCCCTCGGGAAGTGGAGATATTTGAGGTGTATATATATCTCGAAGTCTCTACTTCTTTTGTAGGGTCTGATGGTGTAGTGGGTTAAAGCGTACTAGTTATGGCAGCTACTGGAAGGTAGTTGTGCTTTCTGGGTTCGAGGCCCACTGGTGGGTGTTGTCCAAAGATTGTTAATCTTCACTTGTGGTTTATGCAAGTATAGGCTTATAGCATGGACACGAGTTCTCTCACATTGACAGTGGCTTGATGAAAAATGCAGACTAACCTCACACTTGTCTAGTGCCCTCGGGAAGTGGACGTATTTGAGGTGTATATATATCTCGAAGTCTTTACTTTTTTTGTAGGGTCTGATGGTGTAGTGGGTTAAAGCGTACTAGTTATGGCAGCTACTGGAAGGTAGTGGTGCTTTCTGGGTTCGAGGCCCACTGGTGGGTGTTGTCCAAAGATTGTTAATCTTCACTTGTGGTTTATGCAAGTATAGGCTTATAGCATGGACACGAGTTCTCTCACATTGACAGTGGCTTAGATGAAAAACGCAGACTAACCTCACACTTGTCTAGTGCCCTCGGGAAGTGGAGATATTTGAGGTGTATATATATCTCGAAGTCTCTACTTCTTTTGTAGGGTCTGATGGTGTAGTGGGTTAAAGCGTACTAGTTATGGCAGCTACTGGAAGGTAGTTGTGCTTTCTGGGTTCGAGGCCCACTGGTGGGTGTTGTCCAAAGATTGTTAATCTTCACTTGTGGTTTATGCAAGTATAGGCTTATAGCATGGACACGAGTTCTCTCACATTGACAGTGGCTTGATGAAAAACGCAGACTAACCTCACACTTGTCTAGTGCCCTCGGGAAGTGGAGATATTTGAGGTGTATATATATCTCGAAGTCTCTACTTCTTTTGTAGGGTCTGATGGTGTAGTGGGTTAAAGCGTACTAGTTATGGCAGCTACTGGAAGGTAGTTGTGCTTTCTGGGTTCGAGGCCCACTGGTGGGTGTTGTCCAAAGATTGTTAATCTTCACTTGTGGTTTATGCAAGTATAGGCTTATAGCATGGACACGAGTTCTCTCACATTGACAGTGGCTTGATGAAAAACGCAGACTAACCTCACACTTGTCTAGTGCCCTCAGGAAGTGGAGATATTTGAGGTGTATATATATCTAGAAGTCTCTACTTCTTTTGTAGGGTCTGATGGTGTAGTGGGTTAAAGCGTACTAGTTATGGCAGCTACTGGAAGGTAGTTGTGCTTTCTGGGTTCGAGGCCCACTGGTGGGTGTTGTCCAAAGATTGTTAATCTTCACTTGTGGTTTATGCAAGTATAGGCTTATAGCATGGACACGAGTTCTCTCACATTGACAGTGGCTTGATGAAAAACGCAGACTAACCTCACACTTGTCTAGTGCCCTCGGGAAGTGGAGATATTTGAGGTGTATATATATCTCGAAGTCTCTACTTCTTTTGTAGGGTCTGATGGTGTAGTGGGTTAAAGCGTACTAGTTATGGCAGCTACTGGAAGGTAGTTGTGCTTTCTGGGTTCGAGGCCCACTGGTGGGTGTTGTCCAAAGATTGTTAATCTTCACTTGTGGTTTATGCAAGTATAGGCTTATAGCATGGACACGAGTTCTCTCACATTGACAGTGGCTTGATGAAAAACGCAGACTAACCTCACACTTGTCTAGTGCCCTCGGGAAGTGGAGATATTTGAGGTGTATATATATCTCGAAGTCTCTACTTCTTTTGTAGGGTCTGATGGTGTAGTGGGTTAAAGCGTACTAGTTATGGCAGCTACTGGAAGGTAGTTGTGCTTTCTGGGTTCGAGGCCCACTGGTGGGTGTTGTCCAAAGATTGTTAATCTTCACTTGTGGTTTATGCAAGTATAGGCTTATAGCATGGACACGAGTTCTCTCACATTGACAGTGGCTTGATGAAAAACGCAGACTAACCTCACACTTGTCTAGTGCCCTCGGGAAGTGGAGGTATTTGAGGTGTATATATATCTCGAAGTCTCTACTTCTTTTGTAGGGTCTGATGGTGTAGTGGGTTAAAGCGTACTAGTTATGGCAGCTACTGGAAGGTAGTGGTGCTTTCTGGGTTCGAGGCCCACTGGTGGGTGTTGTCCAAAGATTGTTAATCTTCACTTGTGGTTTATGCAAGTATAGGCTTATAGCATGGACACGAGTTCTCTCACATTGACAGTGGCTTGATGAAAAACGCAGACTAACCTCACACTTGTCTAGTGCCCTCGGGAAGTGGAGATATTTGAGGTGTATATATATCTCGAAGTCTCTACTTCTTTTGTAGGGTCTGATGGTGTAGTGGGTTAAAGCGTACTAGTTATGGCAGCTACTGGAAGGTAGTTGTGCTTTCTGGGTTCGAGGCCCACTGGTGGGTGTTGTCCAAAGATTGTTAATCTTCACTTGTGGTTTATGCAAGTATAGGCTTATAGCATGGACACGAGTTCTCTCACATTGACAGTGGCTTGATGAAAAACTGCAGACTAACCTCACACTTGTCTAGTGCCCTCGGGAAGTGGAGATATTTGAGGTGTATATATATCTCGAAGTCTCTACTTCTTTTGTAGGGTCTGATGGTGTAGTGGGTTAAAGCGTACTAGTTATGGCAGCTACTGGAAGGTAGTTGTGCTTTCTGGGTTCGAGGCCCACTGGTGGGTGTTGTCCAAAGATTGTTAATCTTCACTTGTGGTTTATGCAAGTATAGGCTTATAGCATGGACACGAGTTCTCTCACATTGACAGTGGCTTGATGAAAAACGCAGACTAACCTCACACTTGTCTAGTGCCCTCGGGAAGTGGAGATATTTGAGGTGTATATATATCTCGAAGTCTCTACTTCTTTTGTAGGGTCTGATGGTGTAGTGGGTTAAAGCGTACTAGTTATGGCAGCTACTGGAAGGTAGTTGTGCTTTCTGGGTTCGAGGCCCACTGGTGGGTGTTGTCCAAAGATTGTTAATCTTCACTTGTGGTTTATGCAAGTATAGGCTTATAGCATGGACACGAGTTCTCTCACATTGACAGTGGCTTGATGAAAAACTGCAGACTAACCTCACACTTGTCTAGTGCCCTCGGGAAGTGGACGATATTTGAGGTGTATATATATCTCGAAGTCTCTACTTCTTTTGTAGGGTCTGATGGTGTAGTGGGTTAAAGCGTACTAGTTATGGCAGCTACTGGAAGGTAGTTGTGCTTTCTGGGTTCGAGGCCCACTGGTGGGTGTTGTCCAAAGATTGTTAATCTTCACTTGTGGTTTATGCAAGTATAGGCTTATAGCATGGACACGAGTTCTCTCACATTGACAGTGGCTTGATGAAAAACGCAGACTAACCTCACACTTGTCTAGTGCCCTCTGGAAGTGGAGATATTTGAGGTGTATATATATCTCGAAGTCTCTACTTCTTTTGTAGGGTCTGATGGTGTAGTGGGTTAAAGCGTACTAGTTATGGCAGCTACTGGAAGGTAGTTGTGCTTTCTGGGTTCGAGGCCCACTGGTGGGTGTTGTCCAAAGATTGTTAATCTTCACTTGTGGTTTATGCAAGTATAGGCTTATAGCATGGACACGAGTTCTCTCACATTGACAGTGGCTTGATGAAAAACTGCAGACTAACCTCACACTTGTCTAGTGCCCTCGGGAAGTGGACGTATTTGAGGTGTATATATATCTCGAAGTCTTTACTTCTTTTGTAGGGTCTGATGGTGTAGTGGGTTAAAGCAGTACTAGTTATGGCAGCTACTGGAAGGTAGTGGTGCTTTCTGGGTTCGAGGCCCACTGGTGGGTGTTGTCCAAAGATTGTTAATCTTCACTTGTGGTTTATGCAAGTATAGGCTTATAGCATGGACACGAGTTCTCTCACATTGACAGTGGCTTGATGAAAAACGCAGACTAACCTCACACTTGTCTAGTGCCCTCAGGAAGTGGAGATATTTGAGGTGTATATATATCTAGAAGTCTCTACTTCTTTTGTAGGGTCTGATGGTGTAGTGGGTTAAAGCGTACTAGTTATGGCAGCTACTGGAAGGTAGTTGTGCTTTCTGGGTTCGAGGCCCACTGGTGGGTGTTGTCCAAAGATTGTTAATCTTCACTTGTGGTTTATGCAAGTATAGGCTTATAGCATGGACACGAGTTCTCTCACATTGACAGTGGCTTGATGAAAAATGCAGACTAACCTCACACTTGTCTAGTGCCCTCGGGAAGTGGACGTATTTGAGGTGTATATATATCTCGAAGTCTTACTTTTTTGTAGGGTCTGATGGTGTAGTGGGTTAAAGCGTACTAGTTATGGCAGCTACTGGAAGGTAGTGGTGCTTTCTGGGTTCGAAGGCCCACTGGTGGGTGTTGTCCAAAGATTGTTAATCTTCACTTGTGGTTTATGCAAGTATAGGCTTATAGCATGGACACGAGTTCTCTCACATTGACAGTGGCTTGATGAAAAACGCAGACTAACCTCACACTTGTCTAGTGCCCTCGGGAAGTGGAGATATTTGAGGTGTATATATATCTCGAAGTCTCTACTTCTTTTGTAGGGTCTGATGGTGTAGTGGGTTAAAGCGTACTAGTTATGGCAGCTACTGGAAGGTAGTTGTGCTTTCTGGGTTCGAGGCCCACTGGTGGGTGTTGTCCAAAGATTGTTAATCTTCACTTGTGGTTTATGCAAGTATAGGCTTATAGCATGGACACGAGTTCTCTCACATTGACAGTGGCTTGATGAAAAACGCAGACTAACCTCACACTTGTCTAGTGCCCTCAGGAAGTGGAGATATTTGAGGTGTATATATATCTAGAAGTCTCTACTTCTTTTGTAGGGTCTGATGGTGTAGTGGGTTAAAGCGTACTAGTTATGGCAGCTACTGGAAGGTAGTTGTGCTTTCTGGGTTCGAGGCCCACTGGTGGGTGTTGTCCAAAGATTGTTAATCTTCACTTGTGGTTTATGCAAGTATAGGCTTATAGCATGGACACGAGTTCTCTCACATTGACAGTGGCTTGATGAAAAATGCAGACTAACCTCACACTTGTCTAGTGCCCTCGGGAAGTGGACGTATTTGAGGTGTATATATATCTCGAAGTCTTTACTTTTTTTGTAGGGTCTGATGGTGTAGTGGGTTAAAGCATACTAGTTATGGCAGCTACTGGAAGGTAGTGGTGCTTTCTGGGTTCGAGGCCCACTGGTGGGTGTTGTCCAAAGATTGTTAATCTTCACTTGTGGTTTATGCAAGTATAGGCTTATAGCATGGACACGAGTTCTCTCACATTGACAGTGGCTTGATGAAAAACGCAGACTAACCTCACACTTGTCTAGTGCCCTCAGGAAGTGGAGATATTTGAGGTGTATATATATCTAGAAGTCTCTACTTCTTTTGTAGGGTCTGATGGTGTAGTGGGTTAAAGCGTACTAGTTATGGCAGCTACTGGAAGGTAGTTGTGCTTTCTGGGTTCGAGGCCCACTGGTGGGTGTTGTCCAAAGATTGTTAATCTTCACTTGTGGTTTATGCAAGTATAGGCTTATAGCATGGACACGAGTTCTCTCACATTGACAGTGGCTTGATGAAAAATGCAGACTAACCTCACACTTGTCTAGTGCCCTCGGGAAGTGGAGGTATTTGAGGTGTATATATATCTCGAAGTCTTTACTTTTTTTGTAGGGTCTGATGGTGTAGTGGGTTAAAGCATACTAGTTATGGCAGCTACTGGAAGGTAGTGGTGCTTTCTGGGTTCGAGGCCCACTGGTGGGTGTTGTCCAAAGATTGTTAATCTTCACTTGTGGTTTATGCAAGTATAGGCTTATAGCATGGACACGAGTTCTCTCACATTGACAGTGGCTTGATGAAAAACGCAGACTAACCTCACACTTGTCTAGTGCCCTCAGGAAGTGGAGATATTTGAGGTGTATATATATCTAGAAGTCTCTACTTCTTTTGTAGGGTCTGATGGTGTAGTGGGTTAAAGCGTACTAGTTATGGCAGCTACTGGAAGGTAGTTGTGCTTTCTGGGTTCGAGGCCCACTGGTGGGTGTTGTCCAAAGATTGTTAATCTTCACTTGTGGTTTATGCAAGTATAGGCTTATAGCATGGACACGATTTCTCTCACATTGACAGTGGCTTGATGAAAAATGCAGACTAACCTCACACTTGTCTAGTGCCCTCGGGAAGTGGACGTATTTGAGGTGTATATATATCTCGAAGTCTTTACTTTTTTTGTAGGGTCTGATGGTGTAGTGGGTTAAAGCATACTAGTTATGGCAGCTACTGGAAGGTAGTGGTGCTTTCTGGGTTCGAGGCCCACTGGTGGGTGTTGTCCAAAGATTGTTAATCTTCACTTGTGGTTTATGCAAGTATAGGCTTATAGCATGGACACGAGTTCTCTCACATTGACAGTGGCTTGATGAAAAACGCAGACTAACCTCACACTTGTCTAGTGCCCTCAGGAAGTGGAGATATTTGAGGTGTATATATATCTAGAAGTCTCTACTTCTTTTGTAGGGTCTGATGGTGTAGTGGGTTAAAGCGTACTAGTTATGGCAGCTACTGGAAGGTAGTTGTGCTTTCTGGGTTCGAGGCCCACTGGTGGGTGTTGTCCAAAGATTGTTAATCTTCACTTGTGGTTTATGCAAGTATAGGCTTATAGCATGGACACGAGTTCTCTCACATTGACAGTGGCTTGATGAAAAATGCAGACTAACCTCACACTTGTCTAGTGCCCTCGGGAAGTGGAGGTATTTGAGGTGTATATATATCTCGAAGTCTTTACTTTTTTTGTAGGGTCTGATGGTGTAGTGGGTTAAAGCAGTACTAGTTATGGCAGCTACTGGAAGGTAGTGGTGCTTTCTGGGTTCGAGGCCCTACTGGTGGGTGTCGTCCAAAGATTGTTAATCTTCACTTGTGGTTTATGCAAGTATAGGCTTATAGCATGGACACGAGTTCTCTCACATTGACAGTGGCTTGATGAAAAACGCAGACTAACCTCACACTTGTCTAGTGCCCTCAGGAAGTGGAGATATTTGAGGTGTATATATATCTAGAAGTCTCTACTTCTTTTGTAGGGTCTGATGGTGTAGTGGGTTAAAGCGTACTAGTTATGGCAGCTACTGGAAGGTAGTTGTGCTTTCTGGGTTCGAGGCCCACTGGTGGGTGTTGTCCAAAGATTGTTAATCTTCACTTGTGGTTTATGCAAGTATAGGCTTATAGCATGGACACGATTTCTCTCACATTGACAGTGGCTTGATGAAAAATGCAGACTAACCTCACACTTGTCTAGTGCCCTCGGGAAGTGGACGTATTTGAGGTGTATATATATCTCGAAGTCTTTACTCTTTTTGTAGGGGCTGATGGTGTAGTGGGTTAAAGCGTACTAGTTATGGCAGCTACTGGAAGGTAGTGGTGCTTTCTGGGTTCGAGGCCCACTGGTGGGTGTTGTCCAAAGATTGTTAATCTTCACTTGTGGTTTATGCAAGTATAGGCTTATAGCATGGACACGAGTTCTCTCAAATTGACAGTGGCTAGATGAAAAACGCAGACTAACCTCACACTTGTCTAGTGCCCTCGGGAAGTGGAGATTTTTGAGGTGTATATATATCTCGAAGTCTCTACTTCTTTTGTAGGGTCTGATGGTGTAGTGGGTTAAAGCGTTACTAGTTATGGCAGCTACTGGAAGGTAGTTGTGCTTTCTGGGTTCGAGGCCCACTGGTGGGTGTTGTCCAAAGATTGTTAATCTTCACTTGTGGTTTATGCAAGTATAGGCTTATAGCATGGACACGAGTTCTCTCACATTGACAGTGGCTTGATGAAAAATGCAGACTAACCTCACACTTGTCTAGTGCCCTCGGGAAGTGGACGTATTTGAGGTGTATATATATCTCGAAGTCTTTACTTTTTTTGTAGGGGCTGATGGTGTAGTGGGTTAAAGCGTACTAGTTATGGCAGCTACTGGAAGGTAGTGGTGCTTTCTGGGTTCGAGGCCCACTGGTGGGTGTTGTCCAAAGATTGTTAATCTTCACTTGTGGTTTATGCAAGTATAGGCTTATAGCATGGACACGAGTTCTCTCAAATTGACAGTGGCTAGATGAAAAACGCAGACTAACCTCACACTTGTCTAGTGCCCTCGGGAAGTGGAGATTTTGAGGTGTATATATATCTCGAAGTCTCTACTTCTTTTGTAGGGTCTGATGGTGTAGTGGGTTAAAGCGTTACTAGTTATGGCAGCTACTGGAAGGTAGTTGTGCTTTCTGGGTTCGAGGCCCACTGGTGGGTGTTGTCCAAAGATTGTTAATCTTCACTTGTGGTTTATGCAAGTATAGGCTTATAGCATGGACACGAGTTCTCTCACATTGACAGTGGCTTGATGAAAAACGCAGACTAACCTCACACTTGTCTAGTGCCCTCGGGAAGTGGAGATATTTGAGGTGTATATATATCTCTAAGTCTCTACTTCTTTTGTAGGGTCTGGATGGTGTAGTGGGTTAAAGCGTACTAGTTATGGCAGCTACTGGAAGGTAGTTGTGCTTTCTGGGTTTGAGGCCCACTGGTGGGTGTTGTCCAAAGATTGTTAATCTTCACTTGTGGTTTATGCAAGTATAGGCTTATAGCATGGACACGAGTTCTCTCACATTGACAGTGGCTTGATGAAAAACGCAGACTAACCTCACACTTGTCTAGTGCCCTCAGGAAGTGGAGACATTTGAGGTGTATATATATCTAGAAGTCTTTACTTCTTTTGTAGGGTCTGATGGTGTAGTGGGTTAAAGCGTACTAGTTATGGCAGCTACTGGAAGGTAGTTGTGCTTTCTGGGTTCGAGGCCCACTGGTGGGTGTTGTCCAAAGATTGTTAATCTTCACTTGTGGTTTATGCAAGTATAGGCTTATAGCATGGACACGAGTTCTCTCACATTGACAGTGGCTTGATGGAAAACATAGACTAACCTCACACTTGTCTAGTGCACTCGGGAAGTGGAAATATTTGAGGTGTATATATATCTCGAAGTCTCTACTTCTTTTGTAGGGTCTGATGGTGTAGTGGGTTAAAGCGTACTAGTTATGGCAGGTACTGGAAGGTAGTTGTGCTTTCTGGGTTCAAGGCCCACTGGTGGGTGTTGTCCAAAGATTGTTAATCTTCACTTGTGGTTTATGCAAGTATAGGCTTATAGCATAGACACGAGTTCTCTCACATTGACAGTGGCTTGATGAAAAACGCAGACTAACCTCACACTTGTCTAGTGCCCTTGGTAAGTGGAGATATTTGAGGTGTATATATATCTCGAAGTCTCTACTTCTTTTGTAGGGTCTGGATGGTGTAGTGGGTTAAAGCGTACTAGTTATGGCAGCTACTGGAAGGTAGTTGTGCTTTCTGGGTTCGAGGCCCACTGGTGGGTGTTGTCCAAAGATTGTTAATCTTCACTTGTGGTTTATGCAAGTATAGGCTTATAGCATGGACACGAGTTCTCTCACATTGACAGTGGCTTGATGAAAAACGCAGACTAACCTCACACTTGTCTAGTGCCCTCGGGAAGTGGAGGTATTTGAGGTGTATATATATCTCGAAGTCTTTACTTTTTTTGTAGGGTCTGATGGTGTAGTGGGTTAAAGCATACTAGTTATGGCAGCTACTGGAAGGTAGTGGTGCTTTCTGGGTTCGAGGCCCACTGGTGGGTGTTGTCCAAAGATTGTTAATCTTCACTTGTGGTTTATGCAAGTATAGGCTTATAGCATGGACACGAGTTCTCTCACATTGACAGTGGCTTGATGAAAAACGCAGACTAACCTCACACTTGTCTAGTGCCCTCTGGAAGTGGAGATATTTGAGGTGTATATATATCTAGAAGTCTCTACTTCTTTTGTAGGGTCTGATGGTGTAGTGGGTTAAAGCTTACTAGTTATGGCAGCTACTGGAAGGTAGTTGTGCTTTCTGGGTTCGAGGCCCACTGGTGGGTGTTGTCCAAAGATTGTTAATCTTCACTTGTGGTTTATGCAAGTATAGGCTTATAGCATGGACACGAGTTCTCTCACATTGACAGTGGCTTGATGAAAAATGCAGACTAACCTCACACTTGTCTAGTGCCCTCGGGAAGTGGACGTATTTGAGGTGTATATATATCTCGAAGTCTTTACTTTTTTTGTAGGGTCTGATGGTGTAGTGGGTTAAAGCATACTAGTTATGGCAGCTACTGGAAGGTAGTGGTGCTTTCTGGGTTCGAGGCCCACTGGTGGGTGTTGTCCAAAGATTGTTAATCTTCACTTGTGGTTTATGCAAGTATAGGCTTATAGCATGGACACGAGTTCTCTCACATTGACAGTGGCTTGATGAAAAACGCAGACTAACCTCACACTTGTCTAGTGCCCTCAGGAAGTGGAGATATTTGAGGTGTATATATATCTAGAAGTCTCTACTTCTTTTGTAGGGTCTGATGGTGTAGTGGGTTAAAGCGTACTAGTTATGGCAGCTACTGGAAGGTAGTTGTGCTTTCTGGGTTCGAGGCCCACTGGTGGGTGTTGTCCAAAGATTGTTAATCTTCACTTGTGGTTTATGCAAGTATAGGCTTATAGCATGGACACGAGTTCTCTCACATTGACAGTGGCTTGATGAAAAATGCAGACTAACCTCACACTTGTCTAGTGCCCTCGGGAAGTGGACGTATTTGAGGTGTATATATATCTCGAAGTCTTTACTTTTTTTGTAGGGGCTGATGGTGTAGTGGGTTAAAGCATACTAGTTATGGCAGCTACTGGAAGGTAGTGGTGCTTTCTGGGTTCGAGGCCCTCTGGTGGGTGTCGTCCAAAGATTGTTAATCTTCACTTGTGGTTTATGCAAGTATAGGCTTATAGCATGGACACGAGTACTCTCACATTGACAGTGGCTTGATGAAAAACGCAGACTAACCTCACACTTGTCTAGTGCCCTCAGGAAGTGGAGATATTTGAGGTGTATATATATCTAGAAGTCTCTACTTCTTTTGTAGGGTCTGATGGTGTAGTGGGTTAAAGCGTACTAGTTATGGCAGCTACTGGAAGGTAGTTGTGCTTTCTGGGTTCGAGGCCCACTGGTGGGTGTTGTCCAAAGATTGTTAATCTTCACTTGTGGTTTATGCAAGTATAGGCTTATAGCATGGACACGATTTCTCTCACATTGACAGTGGCTTGATGAAAAATGCAGACTAACCTCACACTTGTCTAGTGCCCTCGGGAAGTGGACGTATTTGAGGTGTATATATATCTCGAAGTCTTTACTCTTTTTGTAGGGGCTGATGGTGTAGTGGGTTAAAGCGTACTAGTTATGGCAGCTACTGGAAGGTAGTGGTGCTTTCTGGGTTCGAGGCCCACTGGTGGGTGTTGTCCAAAGATTGTTAATCTTCACTTGTGGTTTATGCAAGTATAGGCTTATAGCATGGACACGAGTTCTCTCAAATTGACAGTGGCTAGATGAAAAACGCAGACTAACCTCACACTTGTCTAGTGCCCTCGGGAAGTGGAGATTTTTGAGGTGTATATATATCTCGAAGTCTCTACTTCTTTTGTAGGGTCTGATGGTGTAGTGGGTTAAAGCGTTCTAGTTATGGCAGCTACTGGAAGGTAGTTGTGCTTTCTGGGTTCGAGGCCCACTGGTGGGTGTTGCCCAAAGATTGTTAATCTTCACTTGTGGTTTATGCAAGTATAGGCTTATAGCATGGACACGAGTTCTCTCACATTGACAGTGGCTTGATGAAAAATGCAGACTAACCTCACACTTGTCTAGTGCCCTCGGGAAGTGGACGTATTTGAGGTGTATATATATCTCGAAGTCTTTACTTTTTTTGTAGGGGCTGATGGTGTAGTGGGTTAAAGCGTACTAGTTATGGCAGCTACTGGAAGGTAGTGGTGCTTTCTGGGTTCGAGGCCCACTGGTGGGTGTTGTCCAAAGATTGTTAATCTTCACTTGTGGTTTATGCAAGTATAGGCTTATAGCATGGACACGAGTTCTCTCAAATTGACAGTGGCTAGATGAAAAACGCAGACTAACCTCACACTTGTCTAGTGCCCTCGGGAAGTGGAGATTTTTGAGGTGTATATATATCTCGAAGTCTCTACTTCTTTTGTAGGGTCTGATGGTGTAGTGGGTTAAAGCGTTCTAGTTATGGCAGCTACTGGAAGGTAGTTGTGCTTTCTGGGTTCGAGGCCCACTGGTGGGTGTTGTCCAAAGATTGTTAATCTTCACTTGTGGTTTATGCAAGTATAGGCTTATAGCATGGACACGAGTTCTCTCACATTGACAGTGGCTTGATGAAAAACGCAGACTAACCTCACACTTGTCTAGTGCCCTCGGGAAGTGGAGATATTTGAGGTGTATATATATCTCGAAGTCTCTACTTCTTTTGTAGGGTCTGGATGGTGTAGTGGGTTAAAGCGTACTAGTTATGGCAGCTACTGGAAGGTAGTTGTGCTTTCTGGGTTTGAGGCCCACTGGTGGGTGTTGTCCAAAGATTGTTAATCTTCACTTGTGGTTTATGCAAGTATAGGCTTATAGCATGGACACGAGTTCTCTCACATTGACAGTGGCTTGATGAAAAACGCAGACTAACCTCACACTTGTCTAGTGCCCTCAGGAAGTGGAGATATTTGAGGTGTATATATATCTAGAAGTCTCTACTTCTTTTGTAGGGTCTGATGGTGTAGTGGGTTAAAGCGTACTAGTTATGGCAGCTACTGGAAGGTAGTTGTGCTTTCTGGGTTCGAGGCCCACTGGTGGGTGTTGTCCAAAGATTGTTAATCTTCACTTGTGGTTTATGCAAGTATAGGCTTATAGCATGGACACGAGTTCTCTCACATTGACAGTGGCTTGATGGAAAACATAGACTAACCTCACACTTGTCTAGTGCACTCG
This sequence comes from Procambarus clarkii, assembly GCF_040958095.1. NCBI lineage: Eukaryota > Metazoa > Arthropoda > Malacostraca > Decapoda > Cambaridae > Procambarus > Procambarus clarkii. The sequence continues at coordinate 20,616,578 of NC_091178.1, forward strand.
GGAAGTGGAAATATTTGAGGTGTATATATATCTCGAAGTCTCTACTTCTTTTGTAGGGTCTGATGGTGTAGTGGGTTAAAGCGTACTAGTTATGGCAGGTACTGGAAGGTAGTTGTGCTTTCTGGGTTCAAGGCCCACTGGTGGGTGTTGTCCAAAGATTGTTAATCTTCACTTGTGGTTTATGCAAGTATAGGCTTATAGCATAGACACGAGTTCTCTCACATTGACAGTGGCTTGATGAAAAACGCAGACTAACCTCACACTTGTCTAGTGCCCTTGGTAAGTGGAGATATTTGAGGTGTATATATATCTCGAAGTCTCTACTTCTTTTGTAGGGTCTGGATGGTGTAGTGGGTTAAAGCGTACTAGTTATGGCAGCTACTGGAAGGTAGTTGTGCTTTCTGGGTTCGAGGCCCACTGGTGGGTGTTGTCCAAAGATTGTTAATCTTCACTTGTGGTTTATGCAAGTATAGGCTTATAGCATGGACACGAGTTCTCTCACATTGACAGTGGCTTGATGAAAAACGCAGACTAACCTCACACTTGTCTAGTGCCCTCGGGAAGTGGAGGTATTTGAGGTGTATATATATCTCGAAGTCTTTACTTTTTTTGTAGGGTCTGATGGTGTAGTGGGTTAAAGCATACTAGTTATGGCAGCTACTGGAAGGTAGTGGTGCTTTCTGGGTTCGAGGCCCACTGGTGGGTGTTGTCCAAAGATTGTTAATCTTCACTTGTGGTTTATGCAAGTATAGGCTTATAGCATGGACACGAGTTCTCTCACATTGACAGTGGCTTGATGAAAAACGCAGACTAACCTCACACTTGTCTAGTGCCCTCAGGAAGTGGAGATATTTGAGGTGTATATATATCTAGAAGTCTCTACTTCTTTTGTAGGGTCTGATGGTGTAGTGGGTTAAAGCGTACTAGTTATGGCAGCTACTGGAAGGTAGTTGTGCTTTCTGGGTTCGAGGCCCACTGGTGGGTGTTGTCCAAAGATTGTTAATCTTCACTTGTGGTTTATGCAAGTATAGGCTTATAGCATGGACACGAGTTCTCTCACATTGACAGTGGCTTGATGAAAAATGCAGACTAACCTCACACTTGTCTAGTGCCCTCGGGAAGTGGACGTATTTGAGGTGTATATATATCTCGAAGTCTTTACTTTTTTTGTAGGGTCTGATGGTGTAGTGGGTTAAAGCATACTAGTTATGGCAGCTACTGGAAGGTAGTGGTGCTTTCTGGGTTCGAGGCCCACTGGTGGGTGTTGTCCAAAGATTGTTAATCTTCACTTGTGGTTTATGCAAGTATAGGCTTATAGCATGGACACGAGTTCTCTCACATTGACAGTGGCTTGATGAAAAACGCAGACTAACCTCACACTTGTCTAGTGCCCTCAGGAAGTGGAGATATTTGAGGTGTATATATATCTAGAAGTCTCTACTTCTTTTGTAGGGTCTGATGGTGTAGTGGGTTAAAGCGTACTAGTTATGGCAGCTACTGGAAGGTAGTTGTGCTTTCTGGGTTCGAGGCCCACTGGTGGGTGTTGTCCAAAGATTGTTAATCTTCACTTGTGGTTTATGCAAGTATAGGCTTATAGCATGGACACGAGTTCTCTCACATTGACAGTGGCTTGATGAAAAATGCAGACTAACCTCACACTTGTCTAGTGCCCTCGGGAAGTGGAGGTATTTGAGGTGTATATATATCTCGAAGTCTTTACTTTTTTTGTAGGGTCTGATGGTGTAGTGGGTTAAAGCATACTAGTTATGGCAGCTACTGGAAGGTAGTGGTGCTTTCTGGGTTCGAGGCCCTCTGGTGGGTGTCGTCCAAAGATTGTTAATCTTCACTTGTGGTTTATGCAAGTATAGGCTTATAGCATGGACACGAGTTCTCTCACATTGACAGTGGCTTGATGAAAAACGCAGACTAACCTCACACTTGTCTAGTGCCCTCAGGAAGTGGAGATATTTGAGGTGTATATATATCTAGAAGTCTCTACTTCTTTTGTAGGGTCTGATGGTGTAGTGGGTTAAAGCGTACTAGTTATGGCAGCTACTGGAAGGTAGTTGTGCTTTCTGGGTTCGAGGCCCACTGGTGGGTGTTGTCCAAAGATTGTTAATCTTCACTTGTGGTTTATGCAAGTATAGGCTTATAGCATGGACACGAGTTCTCTCACATTGACAGTGGCTTGATGGAAAACATAGACTAACCTCACACTTGTCTAGTGCACTCGGGAAGTGGAAATATTTGAGGTGTATATATATCTCGAAGTCTCTACTTCTTTTGTAGGGTCTGATGGTGTAGTGGGTTAAAGCGTACTAGTTATGGCAGGTACTGGAAGGTAGTTGTGCTTTCTGGGTTCAAGGCCCACTGGTGGGTGTTGTCCAAAGATTGTTAATCTTCACTTGTGGTTTATGCAAGTATAGGCTTATAGCATAGACACGAGTTCTCTCACATTGACAGTGGCTTGATGAAAAACGCAGACTAACCTCACACTTGTCTAGTGCCCTTGGTAAGTGGAGATATTTGAGGTGTATATATATCTCGAAGTCTCTACTTCTTTTGTAGGGTCTGGATGGTGTAGTGGGTTAAAGCGTACTAGTTATGGCAGCTACTGGAAGGTAGTTGTGCTTTCTGGGTTCGAGGCCCACTGGTGGGTGTTGTCCAAAGATTGTTAATCTTCACTTGTGGTTTATGCAAGTATAGGCTTATAGCATGGACACGAGTTCTCTCACATTGACAGTGGCTTGATGAAAAACGCAGACTAACCTCACACTTGTCTAGTGCCCTCGGGAAGTGGAGGTATTTGAGGTGTATATATATCTCGAAGTCTTTACTTTTTTTGTAGGGTCTGATGGTGTAGTGGGTTAATGCATACTAGTTATGGCAGCTACTGGAAGGTAGTGGTGCTTTCTGGGTTCGAGGCCCACTGGTGGGTGTTGTCCAAAGATTGTTAATCTTCACTTGTGGTTTATGCAAGTATAGGCTTATAGCATGGACACGAGTTCTCTCACATTGACAGTGGCTTGATGAAAAACGCAGACTAACCTCACACTTGTCTAGTGCCCTCAGGAAGTGGAGATATTTGAGGTGTATATATATCTAGAAGTCTCTACTTCTTTTGTAGGGTCTGATGGTGTAGTGGGTTAAAGCGTACTAGTTATGGCAGCTACTGGAAGGTAGTTGTGCTTTCTGGGTTCGAGGCCCACTGGTGGGTGTTGTCCAAAGATTGTTAATCTTCACTTGTGGTTTATGCAAGTATAGGCTTATAGCATGGACACGAGTTCTCTCACATTGACAGTGGCTTGATGAAAAATGCAGACTAACCTCACACTTGTCTAGTGCCCTCGGGAAGTGGACGTATTTGAGGTGTATATATATCTCGAAGTCTTTACTTTTTTTGTAGGGTCTGATGGTGTAGTGGGTTAAAGCATACTAGTTATGGCAGCTACTGGAAGGTAGTGGTGCTTTCTGGGTTCGAGGCCCACTGGTGGGTGTTGTCCAAAGATTGTTAATCTTCACTTGTGGTTTATGCAAGTATAGGCTTATAGCATGGACACGAGTTCTCTCACATTGACAGTGGCTTGATGAAAAACGCAGACTAACCTCACACTTGTCTAGTGCCCTCAGGAAGTGGAGATATTTGAGGTGTATATATATCTAGAAGTCTCTACTTCTTTTGTAGGGTCTGATGGTGTAGTGGGTTAAAGCGTACTAGTTATGGCAGCTACTGGAAGGTAGTTGTGCTTTCTGGGTTCGAGGCCCACTGGTGGGTGTTGTCCAAAGATTGTTAATCTTCACTTGTGGTTTATGCAAGTATAGGCTTATAGCATGGACACGAGTTCTCTCACATTGACAGTGGCTTGATGAAAAATGCAGACTAACCTCACACTTGTCTAGTGCCCTCGGGAAGTGGAGGTATTTGAGGTGTATATATATCTCGAAGTCTTTACTTTTTTTGTAGGGTCTGATGGTGTAGTGGGTTAAGGGGGCGTCTGGTTATTATAATGAAAGTTGTTCAATGTCAACCAATATTATTTTTCCAGTTGTATATGAAAAGTGCTTAAATTGTCCCAAGTTTCAGTACTGCAGCGTAAATAGAAAGGGAGTTTTTTTTTGTTTTTTTTTTTTGAACGTTTTTTACACATTTTCAAGTTCACACTTCAGAACAAACGTTTCAGATAAAATTATTCTGTGACACTTTTCTGACACATTAGCATATAATAAAGGATTTGGGGATTTAGAATTTCCAAAACATCTTTAGTTTTCCTAATACAAATGTTCAAAGTTCCCCAAAATTTTTTTGCAAATATGGCATGTTTATTGCTATTATAAAATCAATAAATGAACTTAGAGAAAAATGAAAGCCCCCCAATGTAGAGACATGCCCTCCACATATACTGTGTAAGTTTCATGTAAATTGAATAAAAAAAGAATGAGTTTTGTAAACGTTTGTGTCAATTGAAAAAAAAACAGAAATTAATAAAGTCTAAGGTTCTAAAATCTGTGGCTGGGGTTGACATCAACCAATTTTCTCCAAAATTGGCATCCTTACAGATAGGCTTACGTACAGTCAGGTGTGTAAGTTTGATGCAAATCGCCCCAAAAAAAATGAGAAAAAAAAAATATTTAAAAAAAAAAAAGAAAAAAAAATCCTTTTTTTTTTTTTTTCCTTAAATTTTTTTTCCAATTAAACTAATAATAATATTTGTTTAATATATGCTATTGTGATAGCAAAGAGTTGTAGTTATGATTTCAGTTGACACTTTTGATTGATAATCGATTTTGACCATTTTTGCATAATTTTCACAACTACTTCAATATTTTTTTTCTCCCTTCCTATTTATGCTACAATGCTGAAACGTGGACCAGATGAAACACTTTTCATATAGAACTTGTCAAAAAAGTTTGATTGAAATCGAATGAGTTTTCATTTTTGCATTTTTGGACCCAGATGCCAACCAGACGCCCCCTTAAAGCATACTAGTTATGGCAGCTACTAGAAGGTAGTGGTGCTTTCTGGGTTCGAGGCCCTCTGGTGGGTGTCGTCCAAAGATTGTTAATCTTCACTTGTGGTTTATGCAAGTATAGGCTTATAGCATGGACACGAGTTCTCTCACATTGACAGTGGCTTGATGAAAAACGCAGACTAACCTCACACTTGTCTAGTGCCCTCAGGAAGTGGAGATATTTGAGGTGTATATATATCTAGAAGTCTCTACTTCTTTTGTAGGGTCTGATGGTGTAGTGGGTTAAAGCGTACTAGTTATGGCAGCTACTGGAAGGTAGTTGTGCTTTCTGGGTTCGAGGCCCACTGGTGGGTGTTGTCCAAAGATTGTTAATCTTCACTTGTGGTTTATGCAAGTATAGGCTTATAGCATGGACACGATTTCTCTCACATTGACAGTGGCTTGATGAAAAACTGCAGACTAACCTCACACTTGTCTAGTGCCCTCGGGAAGTGGACGTATTTGAGGTGTATATATATCTCGAAGTCTTACTTCTTTTGTAGGGTCTGATGGTGTAGTGGGTTAAAGCGTACTAGTTATGGCAGCTACTGGAAGGTAGTGGTGCTTTCTGGGTTCGAGGCCCACTGGTGGGTGTTGTCCAAAGATTGTTAATCTTCACTTGTGGTTTATGCAAGTATAGGCTTATAGCATGGACACGAGTTCTCTCACATTGACAGTGGCTTGATGAAAAACGCAGACTAACCTCACACTTGTCTAGTGCCCTCGGGAAGTGGAGATATTTGAGGTGTATATATATCTCGAAGTCTCTACTTCTTTTGTAGGGTCTGATGGTGTAGTGGGTTAAAGCGTTACTAGTTATGGCAGCTACTGGAAGGTAGTTGTGCTTTCTGGGTTCGAGGCCCACTGGTGGGTGTTGTCCAAAGATTGTTAATCTTCACTTGTGGTTTATGCAAGTATAGGCTTATAGCATGGACACGAGTTCTCTCACATTGACAGTGGCTTGATGAAAAACGCAGACTAACCTCACACTTGTCTAGTGCCCTCGGGAAGTGGAGATATTTGAGGTGTATATATATCTCGAAGTCTCTACTTCTTTTGTAGGGTCTGATGGTGTAGTGGGTTAAAGCGTACTAGTTATGGCAGCTACTGGAAGGTAGTTGTGCTTTCTGGGTTCGAGGCCCACTGGTGGGTGTTGTCCAAAGATTGTTAATCTTCACTTGTGGTTTATGCAAGTATAGGCTTATAGCATGGACACGAGTTCTCTCACATTGACAGTGGCTTGATGAAAAACGCAGACTAACCTCACACTTGTCTAGTGCCCTCGGGAAGTGGAGATATTTGAGGTGTATATATATCTCGAAGTCTCTACTTCTTTTGTAGGGTCTGATGGTGTAGTGGGTTAAAGCGTACTAGTTATGGCAGCTACTGGAAGGTAGTTGTGCTTTCTGGGTTCGAGGCCCACTGGTGGGTGTTGTCCAAAGATTGTTAATCTTCACTTGTGGTTTATGCAAGTATAGGCTTATAGCATGGACACGAGTTCTCTCACATTGACAGTGGCTTGATGAAAAACGCAGACTAACCTCACACTTGTCTAGTGCCCTCGGGAAGTGGAGATATTTGAGGTGTATATATATCTCGAAGTCTCTACTTCTTTTGTAGGGTCTGATGGTGTAGTGGGTTAAAGCGTACTAGTTATGGCAGCTACTGGAAGGTAGTTGTGCTTTCTGGGTTCGAGGCCCACTGGTGGGTGTTGTCCAAAGATTGTTAATCTTCACTTGTGGTTTATGCAAGTATAGGCTTATAGCATGGACACGAGTTCTCTCACATTGACAGTGGCTTGATGAAAAACGCAGACTAACCTCACACTTGTCTAGTGCCCTCAGGAAGTGGAGATATTTGAGGTGTATATATATCTAGAAGTCTCTACTTCTTTTGTAGGGTCTGATGGTGTAGTGGGTTAAAGCGTACTAGTTATGGCAGCTACTGGAAGGTAGTTGTGCTTTCTGGGTTCGAGGCCCACTGGTGGGTGTTGTCCAAAGATTGTTAATCTTCACTTGTGGTTTATGCAAGTATAGGCTTATAGCATGGACACGAGTTCTCTCACATTGACAGTGGCTTGATGAAAAACGCAGACTAACCTCACACTTGTCTAGTGCCCTCGGGAAGTGGAGATATTTGAGGTGTATATATATCTCGAAGTCTCTACTTCTTTTGTAGGGTCTGATGGTGTAGTGGGTTAAAGCGTACTAGTTATGGCAGCTACTGGAAGGTAGTTGTGCTTTCTGGGTTCGAGGCCCACTGGTGGGTGTTGTCCAAAGATTGTTAATCTTCACTTGTGGTTTATGCAAGTATAGGCTTATAGCATGGACACGAGTTCTCTCACATTGACAGTGGCTTGATGAAAAACGCAGACTAACCTCACACTTGTCTAGTGCCCTCGGGAAGTGGAGATATTTGAGGTGTATATATATCTCGAAGTCTCTACTTCTTTTGTAGGGTCTGATGGTGTAGTGGGTTAAAGCGTACTAGTTATGGCAGCTACTGGAAGGTAGTTGTGCTTTCTGGGTTCGAGGCCCACTGGTGGGTGTTGTCCAAAGATTGTTAATCTTCACTTGTGGTTTATGCAAGTATAGGCTTATAGCATGGACACGAGTTCTCTCACATTGACAGTGGCTTGATGAAAAACGCAGACTAACCTCACACTTGTCTAGTGCCCTCGGGAAGTGGAGATATTTGAGGTGTATATATATCTCGAAGTCTCTACTTCTTTTGTAGGGTCTGATGGTGTAGTGGGTTAAAGCATACTAGTTATGGCAGCTACTGGAAGGTAGTGGTGCTTTCTGGGTTCGAGGCCCACTGGTGGGTGTTGTCCAAAGATTGTTAATCTTCACTTGTGGTTTATGCAAGTATAGGCTTATAGCATGGACACGAGTTCTCTCACATTGACAGTGGCTTGATGAAAAACGCAGACTAACCTCACACTTGTCTAGTGCCCTCAGGAAGTGGAGATATTTGAGGTGTATATATATCTCGAAGTCTCTACTTCTTTTGTAGGGTCTGATGGTGTAGTGGGTTAAAGCGTACTAGTTATGGCAGCTACTGGAAGGTAGTTGTGCTTTCTGGGTTCGAGGCCCACTGGTGGGTGTTGTCCAAAGATTGTTAATCTTCACTTGTGGTTTATGCAAGTATAGGCTTATAGCATGGACACGAGTTCTCTCACATTGACAGTGGCTTGATGAAAAACTGCAGACTAACCTCACACTTGTCTAGTGCCCTCGGGAAGTGGACGATATTTGAGGTGTATATATATCTCGAAGTCTCTACTTCTTTTGTAGGGTCTGATGGTGTAGTGGGTTAAAGCGTACTAGTTATGGCAGCTACTGGAAGGTAGTGGTGCTTTCTGGGTTCGAGGCCCACTGGTGGGTGTTGTCCAAAGATTGTTAATCTTCACTTGTGGTTTATGCAAGTATAGGCTTATAGCATGGACACGAGTTCTCTCACATTGACAGTGGCTTGATGAAAAACGCAGACTAACCTCACACTTGTCTAGTGCCCTCAGGAAGTGGAGATATTTGAGGTGTATATATATCTCGAAGTCTCTACTTCTTTTGTAGGGTCTGATGGTGTAGTGGGTTAAAGCGTACTAGTTATGGCAGCTACTGGAAGGTAGTTGTGCTTTCTGGGTTCGAGGCCCACTGGTGGGTGTTGTCCAAAGATTGTTAATCTTCACTTGTGGTTTATGCAAGTATAGGCTTATAGCATGGACACGAGTTCTCTCACATTGACAGTGGCTTGATGAAAAACGCAGACTAACCTCACACTTGTCTAGTGCCCTCGGGAAGTGGAGTATTTGAGGTGTATATATATCTCGAAGTCTTTACTTTTTTTGTAGGGTCTGATGGTGTAGTGGGTTAAAGCGTACTAGTTATGGCAGCTACTGGAAGGTAGTGGTGCTTTCTGGGTTCGAGGCCCACTGGTGGGTGTTGTCCAAAGATTGTTAATCTTCACTTGTGGTTTATGCAAGTATAGGCTTATAGCATGGACACGAGTTCTCTCACATTGACAGTGGCTTGATGAAAAACGCAGACTAACCTCACACTTGTCTAGTGCCCTCGGGAAGTGGAGATATTTGAGGTGTATATATATCTCGAAGTCTCTACTTCTTTTGTAGGGTCTGATGGTGTAGTGGGTTAAAGCGTACTAGTTATGGCAGCTACTGGAAGGTAGTTGTGCTTTCTGGGTTCGAGGCCCACTGGTGGGTGTTGTCCAAAGATTGTTAATCTTCACTTGTGGTTTATGCAAGTATAGGCTTATAGCATGGACACGAGTTCTCTCACATTGACAGTGGCTTGATGAAAAACGCAGACTAACCTCACACTTGTCTAGTGCCCTCAGGAAGTGGAGATATTTGAGGTGTATATATATCTAGAAGTCTCTACTTCTTTTGTAGGGTCTGATGGTGTAGTGGGTTAAAGCGTACTAGTTATGGCAGCTACTGGAAGGTAGTTGTGCTTTCTGGGTTCGAGGCCCACTGGTGGGTGTTGTCCAAAGATTGTTAATCTTCACTTGTGGTTTATGCAAGTATAGGCTTATAGCATGGACACGAGTTCTCTCACATTGACAGTGGCTTGATGAAAAACGCAGACTAACCTCACACTTGTCTAGTGCCCTCGGGAAGTGGAGATATTTGAGGTGTATATATATCTCGAAGTCTCTACTTCTTTTGTAGGGTCTGATGGTGTAGTGGGTTAAAGCGTACTAGTTATGGCAGCTACTGGAAGGTAGTTGTGCTTTCTGGGTTCGAGGCCCACTGGTGGGTGTTGTCCAAAGATTGTTAATCTTCACTTGTGGTTTATGCAAGTATAGGCTTATAGCATGGACACGAGTTCTCTCACATTGACAGTGGCTTGATGAAAAACGCAGACTAACCTCACACTTGTCTAGTGCCCTCGGGAAGTGGACGATATTTGAGGTGTATATATATCTCGAAGTCTCTACTTCTTTTGTAGGGTCTGATGGTGTAGTGGGTTAAAGCGTACTAGTTATGGCAGCTACTGGAAGGTAGTTGTGCTTTCTGGGTTCGAGGCCCACTGGTGGGTGTTGTCCAAAGATTGTTAATCTTCACTTGTGGTTTATGCAAGTATAGGCTTATAGCATGGACACGAGTTCTCTCACATTGACAGTGGCTTGATGAAAAACGCAGACTAACCTCACACTTGTCTAGTGCCCTCGGGAAGTGGAGATATTTGAGGTGTATATATATCTCGAAGTCTCTACTTCTTTTGTAGGGTCTGATGGTGTAGTGGGTTAAAGCGTACTAGTTATGGCAGCTACTGGAAGGTAGTTGTGCTTTCTGGGTTCGAGGCCCACTGGTGGGTGTTGTCCAAAGATTGTTAATCTTCACTTGTGGTTTATGCAAGTATAGGCTTATAGCATGGACACGAGTTCTCTCACATTGACAGTGGCTTGATGAAAAACGCAGACTAACCTCACACTTGTCTAGTGCCCTCGGGAAGTGGAGATATTTGAGGTGTATATATATCTCGAAGTCTCTACTTCTTTTGTAGGGTCTGATGGTGTAGTGGGTTAAAGCGTACTAGTTATGGCAGCTACTGGAAGGTAGTGGTGCTTTCTGGGTTCGAGGCCCACTGGTGGGTGTTGTCCAAAGATTGTTAATCTTCACTTGTGGTTTATGCAAGTATAGGCTTATAGCATGGACACGAGTTCTCTCACATTGACAGTGGCTTGATGAAAAACGCAGACTAACCTCACACTTGTCTAGTGCCCTCAGGGAAGTGGAGATATTTGAGGTGTATATATATCTAGAAGTCTCTACTTCTTTTGTAGGGTCTGATGGTGTAGTGGGTTAAAGCGTACTAGTTATGGCAGCTACTGGAAGGTAGTTGTGCTTTCTGGGTTCGAGGCCCACTGGTGGGTGTTGTCCAAAGATTGTTAATCTTCACTTGTGGTTTATGCAAGTATAGGCTTATAGCATGGACACGAGTTCTCTCACATTGACAGTGGCTTGATGAAAAACGCAGACTAACCTCACACTTGTCTAGTGCCCTCGGGAAGTGGAGATATTTGAGGTGTATATATATCTCGAAGTCTCTACTTCTTTTGTAGGGTCTGATGGTGTAGTGGGTTAAAGCGTACTAGTTATGGCAGCTACTGGAAGGTAGTGGTGCTTTCTGGGTTCGAGGCCCACTGGTGGGTGTTGTCCAAAGATTGTTAATCTTCACTTGTGGTTTATGCAAGTATAGGCTTATAGCATGGACACGAGTTCTCTCACATTGACAGTGGCTTGATGAAAAACGCAGACTAACCTCACACTTGTCTAGTGCCCTCGGGAAGTGGAGATATTTGAGGTGTATATATATCTCGAAGTCTCTACTTCTTTTGTAGGGTCTGATGGTGTAGTGGGTTAAAGCATTACTAGTTATGGCAGCTACTGGAAGGTAGTTGTGCTTTCTGGGTTCGAGGCCCACTGGTGGGTGTAGTCCAAAGATTGTTAATCTTCACTTGTGGTTTATGCAAGTATAGGCTTATAGCATGGACACGAGTTCTCTCACATTGACAGTGGCTTGATGAAAAATGCAGACTAACCTCACACTTGTCTAGTGCCCTCGGGAAGTGGAGATATTTGAGGTGTATATATATCTCGAAGTCTCTACTTCTTTTGTAGGGTCTGATGGTGTAGTGGGTTAAAGCATACTAGTTATGGCAGCTACTGGAAGGTAGTGGTGCTTTCTGGGTTCGAGGCCCACTGGTGGGTGTTGTCCAAAGATTGTTAATCTTCACTTGTAGGTTTATGCAAGTATAGGCTTATAGCATGGACACGAGTTCTCTCACATTGACAGTGGCTTGATGAAAAACGCAGACTAACCTCACACTTGTCTAGTGCCCTCGGGAAGTGGAGATTTTGAGGTGTATATATATCTCGAAGTCTCTACTTCTTTTGTAGGGTCTGATGGTGTAGTGGGTTAAAGCGTTCTAGTTATGGCAGCTACTGGAAGGTAGTTGTGCTTTCTGGGTTCGAGGCCCACTGGTGGGTGTTAGTCCAAAGATTGTTAATCTTCACTTGTGGTTTATGCAAGTATAGGCTTATAGCATGGACACGAGTTCTCTCACATTGACAGTGGCTTGATGAAAAACGCAGACTAACCTCACACTTGTCTAGTGCCCTCAGGAAGTGGAGATATTTGAGGTGTATATATATCTAGAAGTCTCTACTTCTTTTGTAGGGTCTGATGGTGTAGTGGGTTAAAGCGTTACTAGTTATGGCAGCTACTGGAAGGTAGTTGTGCTTTCTGGGTTCGAGGCCCACTGGTGGGTGTTGTCCAAAGATTGTTAATCTTCACTTGTGGTTTATGCAAGTATAGGCTTATAGCATGGACACGAGTTCTCTCACATTGACAGTGGCTTGATGAAAAATGCAGACTAACCTCACACTTGTCTAGTGCCCTCAGGAAGTGGAGATATTTGAGGTGTATATATATCTCGAAGTCTCTACTTCTTTTGTAGGGTCTGATGGTGTAGTGGGTTAAAGCGTACTAGTTATGGCAGCTACTGGAAGGTAGTTGTGCTTTCTGGGTTCGAGGCCCACTGGTGGGTGTTGTCCAAAGATTGTTAATCTTCACTTGTGGTTTATGCAAGTATAGGCATATAGCATGGACATGAGTTCTCTCACATTGACGGTGGCTTGATGAAAAACGCAGACTAACCTCACACTTGTCTAGTGCCCTTGGGAAGTGGAGATATTTGAGATGTATATATATCTCGAAGTTTCTAATTCTTTTGTAGGGTCTGATGGTGTAGTGAGTTAAAGCGTACTAGTTATGGCAGCTACTGGAAGGTAGTTGTGCTTTCTGGGTTCGAGGCCCACTGGTGGGTGTTGTCCAAAGATTGTTAATCTTCACTTGTGGTTTATGCAAGTATAGGCTTATAGCATGGACACGAGTTCTCTCACATTGACAGTGGCTTGATGAAAAACATAGACTAACCTCACACTTGTCTAGTGCCCTCGGGAAGTGGAGATATTTGAGGTGTATATATATCTCGAAGTCTCAACTTCTTTTGTAGGGTCTGATGGTGTAGTGGGTTAAAGCGTACTAGTTATGGCAGCTACTGGAAGGTAGTTGTGCTTTCTGGGTTCGAGGCCCACTGGTGGGGGTTGTCCAAAGATTGTTAATCTTCACTTGTGGTTTATGCAAGTATAGGCTTATAGCATGGACACGAGTTCTCTCACATTGACAGTGGCTTGATGAAAAACGCAGACTAACCTCACACTTGTCTAGTGCCCTCGGGAAGTGGAGATATTTGAGGTGTATATATATCTCGAAGTCTCTAGTTCTTTTGTAGAGTCTGATGGTGTAGTGGGTTAAAGCGTACTAGTTATGGCAGCTACTGGAAGGTAGATGTGCTTTCTGGGTTCGAGGCCCACAGGTGGGTGTTGTCCAAAGATTGTTAATCTTCACTTGTGGTTTATGCAAGTATAGGCTTATAGCATGGACACGAGTTCTCTCACATTGACAGTGGCTTGATGAAAAACGCAGACTAACCTCACACTTGTCTAGTGCCCTCGGGAAGTGGAGGTATTTGAGGTGTATATATATCTCGAAGTCTTTACTTTTTTTGTAGGGTCTGATGGTGTAGTGGGTTAAAGCGTACTAGTTATGGCAGCTACTGGAAGGTAGTGGTGCTTTCTGGGTTCGAGGCCCACTGGTGGGTGTTGTCCAAAGATTGTTAATCTTCACTTGTGGTTTATGCAGGTATAGGCTTATAGCATGGACACGAGTTCTCTCAAATTGACAGTGGCTTGATGAAAAACGCAGACTAACCTCACACTTGTCTAGTGCCCTCGGGAAGTGGAGATTTTTGAGGTGTATATATATCTCGAAGTCTCTACTTCATTTGTAGGGTCTGATGGTGTAGTGGGTTAAAGCGTTCTAGTTATGGCAGCTACTGGAAGGTAGTTGTGCTTTCTGGGTTCGAGGCCCACTGGTGGGTGTTGTCCAAAGATTGTTAATCTTCACTTGTGGTTGATGCAAGTATAGGCTTATACCATGGACACGAGTTCTCTCACATTGACAGTGGCTTGATGAAAAACGCAGACTAACCTCACACTTGTCTAGTGCCCTCAGGAAGTGGAGATATTTGAGGTGTATATATATCTAGAAGTCTACTTCTTTTGTAGGGTCTGATGGTGTAGTGGGTTAAAGCGTACTAGTTATGGCAGCTACTGGAAGGTAGTTGTGCTTTCTGGGTTCGAGGCCCACTGGTGGGTGTTGTCCAAAGATTGTTAATCTTCACTTGTGGTTTATGCAAGTATAGGCATATAGCATGGACACGAGTTCTCTCACATTGACAGTGGCTTGATGAAAAACACAGACTAACCTCACACTTGTCTAGTGCCCTCGGGAAGTGGAGGTATTTGAGGTGTATATATATCTCGAAGTCTCTACTTTTTTTGTAGGGTCTGATGGTGTAGTGGGTTAAAGCGTACTAGTTATGGCAGCTACTGGAAGGTAGTGGTGCTTTCTGGGTTCGAGGCCCACTGGTGGGTGTTGTCCAAAGATTGTTAATCTTCACTTGTGGTTTATGCAAGTATAGGCATATAGCATGGACACGAGTTCTTTCACATTGACAGTGGCTTGATGAAAAACGCAGACTAACCTCACACTTGTCTAGTGCCCTTGGGAAGTGGAGATATTTGAGATGTATATATATCTCGAAGTTTCTAATTCTTTTGTAGGGTCTGATGGTGTAGTGGGTTAAAGCGTACTAGTTATGGCAGCTACTGGAAGGTAGTTGTGCTTTCTGGGTTCGAGGCCCACTGGTGGGTGTTGTCCAAAGATTGTTAATCTTCACTTGTGGTTTATGCAAGTATAGGCTTATAGCATGGACACGAGTTCTCTCACATTGATAGTGGCTTGATAAAAAACGCAGACTAACCTCACACTTGTCTAGTGCCCTCGGGAAGCGGAGATATTTGAGGTGTATATATATCTCGAAGTCTCTAGTTCTTTTGTAGAGTCTGATGGTGTAGTGGGTTAAAGCGTACTAGTTATGGCAGCTACTGGAAGGTAGATGTGCTTTCTGGGTTCGAGGCCCACAGGTGGGTGTTGTCCAAAGATTGTTAATCTTCATTTGTGGTTTATGCAAGTATAGGCTTATAGCATGGACACGAGTTCTCTCACATTGACAGTGGCTTGATGAAAAACGCAGACTAACCTCACACTTGTCTAGTGCCCTCGGGAAGTGGAGGTATTTGAGGTGTATATATATCTCGAAGTCTTTACTTTTTTTGTAGGGTCTGATGGTGTAGTGGGTTAAAGCGTACTAGTTATGGCAGCTACTGGAAGGTAGTGGTGCTTTCTGGGTTCGAGGCCCACTGGTGGGTGTTGTCCAAAGATTGTTAATCTTCACTTGTGGTTTATGCAGGTATAGGCTTATAGCATGGACACGAGTTCTCTCAAATTGACAGTGGCTTGATGAAAAACGCAGACTAACCTCACACTTGTCTAGTGCCCTCGGGAAGTGGAGATTTTTGAGGTGTATATATATCTCGAAGTCTCTACTTCTTTTGTAGGGTCTGATGGTGTAGTGGGTTAAAGCGTTCTAGTTATGGCAGCTACTGGAAGGTAGTTGTGCTTTCTGGGTTCGAGGCCCACTGGTGGGTGTTGTCCAAAGATTGTTAATCTTCACTTGTGGTTGATGCAAGTATAGGCTTATAGCATGGACACGAGTTCTCTCACATTGACAGTGGCTTGATGAAAAACCCAGACTAACCTCACACTTGTCTAGTGCCCTCAGGAAGTGGAGATATTTGAGGTGTATATATATCTAGAAGTCTCTACTTCTTTTGTAGGGTCTGATGGTGTAGTGGGTTAAAGCGTACTAGTTATAGCAGCTACTGGAAGGTAGTTGTGCTTTCTGGGTTCGAGGCCCACTGGTGGGTGTTGTCCAAAGATTGTTAATCTTCACTTGTGGTTGATGCAAGTATAGGCTTATAGCATGGACACGAGTTCTCTCACATTGACTGTGGCTTGATGAAAAACGCAGACTAACCTCACACTTGTCTAGTGCCCTCAGGAAGTGGAGATATTTGAGGTGTATATATATCTAGAAGTCTCTACTTCTTTTGTAGGGTCTGATGGTGTAGTGGGTTAAAGCGTACTAGTTATGGCAGCTACTGGAAGGTAGTTGTGCTTTCTGGGTTCGAGGCCCACTGGTGGGTGTTGTCCAAAGATTGTTAATCTTCACTTGTGGTTTATGCAAGTATAGGCTTATAGCATGGACACGAGTTCTCTCACATTGACAGTGGCTTGATGAAAAATGCAGACTAACCTCACACTTGTCTAGTGCCCTCGGGAAGTGGACGTATTTGAGGTGTATATATATCTCGAAGTCTTTACTTTTTTTGTAGGGTCTGATGGTGTAGTGGGTTAAAGCGTACTAGTTATGGCAGCTACTGGAAGGTAGTGGTGCTTTCTGGGTTCGAGGCCCACTGGTGGGTGTTGTCCAAAGATTGTTAATCTTCACTTGTGGTTTATGCAAGTATAGGCTTATAGCATGGACACGAGTTCTCTCAAATTGACAGTGGCTTGATGAAAAACGCAGAATAACCTCACACTTGTCTAGTGCCCTCGGGAAGTGGAGATTTTTGAGGTGTATATATATCTCGAAGTCTCTACTTCTTTTGTAGGGTCTGATGGTGTAGTGGGTTAAAGCGTACTAGTTATGGCAGCTACTGGAAGGTAGTGGTGCTTTCTGGGTTCGAGGCCCACTGGTGGGTGTTGTCCAAAGATTGTTAATCTTCACTTGTGGTTTATGCAGGTATAGGCTTATAGCATGGACACGAGTTCTCTCAAATTGACAGTGGCTTGATGAAAAACGCAGACTAACCTCACACTTGTCTAGTGCCCTCGGGAAGTGGAGATTTTTGAGGTGTATATATATCTCGAAGTCTCTACTTCTTTTGTAGGGTCTGATGGTGATGTGGGTTAAAGCGTTCTAGTTATGGCAGCTACTGGAAGGTAGTTGTGCTTTCTGGGTTCGAGGCCCACTGGTGGGTGTTGTCCAAAGATTGTTAATCTTCACTTGTGGTTGATGCAAGTAAAGGCTTATAGCATGGACACGAGTTCTCTCACATTGACAGTGGCTTGATGAAAAACGCAGACTAACCTCACACTTGTCTAGTGCCCTCAGGAAGTGGAGATATTTGAGGTGTATATATATCTAGAAGTCTACTTCTTTTGTAGGGTCTGATGGTGTAGTGGGTTAAAGCGTACTAGTTATGGCAGCTACTGGAAGGTAGTTATGCTTTCTGGGTTCGAGGCCCACTGGTGGGTGTTGTCCAAAGATTGTTAATCTTCACTTGTGGTTTATGCAAGTATAGGCATATAGCATGGACACGAGTTCTCTCACATTGACAGTGGCTTGATGAAAAACGCAGACTAACCTCACACTTGTCTAGTGCCCTCGGGAAGTGGAGGTATTTGAGGTGTATATATATCTCGAAGTCTCTACTTTTTTTGTAGGGTCTGATGGTGTAGTGGGTTAAAGCAGACTAGTTATGGCAGCTACTGGAAGGTAGTGGTGCTTTCTGGGTTCGAGGCCCACTGGTGGGTGTTGTCCAAAGATTGTTAATCTTCACTTGTGGTTTATGCAAGTATAGGCATATAGCATGGACACGAGTTCTCTCACATTGACTGTGGCTTGATGAAAAACGCAGACTAACCTCACACTTGTCTAGTGCCCTCAGGAAGTGGAGATATTTGAGGTGTATATATATCTAGAAGTCTCTACTTCTTTTGTAGGGTCTGATGGTGTAGTGGGTTAAAGCGTACTAGTTATGGCAGCTACTGGAAGGTAGTGGTGCTTTCTGGGTTCGAGGCCCACTGGTGGGTGTTGTCCAAAGATTGTTAATCTTCACTTGTGGTTTATGCAAGTATAGGCTTATAGCATGGACACGAGTTCTCTCAAATTGACAGTGGCTTGATGAAAAACGCAGAATAACCTCACACTTGTCTAGTGCCCTCGGGAAGTGGAGATTTTTGAGGTGTATATATATCTCGAAGTCTCTACTTCTTTTGTAGGGTCTGATGGTGTAGTGGGTTAAAGCATTCGAGTTATGGCAGCTACTGGAAGGTAGTTGTGCTTTCTGGGTTCGAGGCCCACTGGTGGGTGTAGTCCAAAGATTGTTAATCTTCACTTGTGGTTTATGCAAGTATAGGCTTATAGCATGGACACGAGTTCTCTCACATTGACTGTGGCTTGATGAAAAACGCAGACTAACCTCACACTTGTCTAGTGCCCTCGGGAAGTGGAGATTTTTGAGGTGTATATATATCTCGAAGTCTCTACTTCTTTTGTAGGGTCTGATGGTGTAGTGGGTTAAAGCATTCGAGTTATGGCAGCTACTGGAAGGTAGTTGTGCTTTCTGGGTTCGAGGCCCACTGGTGGGTGTAGTCCAAAGATTGTTAATCTTCACTTGTGGTTTATGCAAGTATAGGCTTATAGCATGGACACGAGTTCTCTCACATTGACAGTGGCTTGATGAAAAATGCAGACTAACCTCACACTTGTCTAGTGCCCTCGGGAAGTGGAGATATTTGAGGTGTATATATATCTCGAAGTCTCTACTTCTTTTGTAGGGTCTGATGGTGTAGTGGGTTAAAGCATACTAGTTATGGCAGCTACTGGAAGGTAGTGGTGCTTTCTGGGTTCGAGGCCCACTGGTGGGTGTTGTCCAAAGATTGTTAATCTTCACTTGTAGTTTATGCAAGTATAGGCTTATAGCATGGACACGAGTTCTCTCAAATTGACAGTGGCTTGATGAAAAACGCAGAATAACCTCACACTTGTCTAGTGCCCTCGGGAAGTGGAGATTTTTGAGGTGTATATATATCTCGAAGTCTCTACTTCTTTTGTAGGGTCTGATGGTGTAGTGGGTTAAAGCGTTCGAGTTATGGCAGCTACTGGAAGGTAGTTGTGCTTTCTGGGTTCGAGGCCCACTGGTGGGTGTAGTCCAAAGATTGTTAATCTTCACTTGTGGTTTATGCAAGTATAGGCTTATAGCATGGACACGAGTTCTCTCACATTGACAGTGGCTTGATGAAAAACGCAGACTAACCTCACACTTGTCTAGTGCCCTCGGGAAGTGGAGATATTTGAGGTGTATATATATCTCGAAGTCTCAACTTCTTTTGTAGGGTCTGATGGTGTAGTGGGTTAAAGCGTACTAGTTATGGCAGCTACTGGAAGGTAGTTGTGCTTTCTGGGTTCGAGGCCCACTGGTGGGGGTTGTCCAAAGATTGTTAATCTTCACTTGTGGTTTATGCAAGTATAGGCTTATAGCATGGACACGAGTTCTCTCACATTGACAGTGGCTTGATGAAAAACGCAGACTAACCTCACACTTGTCTAGTGCCCTCGGGAAGCGGAGATATTTGAGGTGTATATATATCTCGAAGTCTCTAGTTCTTTTGTAGAGTCTGATGGTGTAGTGGGTTAAAGCGTACTAGTTATGGCAGCTACTGGAAGGTAGATGTGCTTTCTGGGTTCGAGGCCCACAGGTGGGTGTTGTCCAAAGATTGTTAATCTTCATTTGTGGTTTATGCAAGTATAGGCTTATAGCATGGACACGAGTTCTCTCACATTGACAGTGGCTTGATGAAAAACGCAGACTAACCTCACACTTGTCTAGTGCCCTCGGGAAGTGGAGGTATTTGAGGTGTATATATATCTCGAAGTCTTTACTTTTTTTGTAGGGTCTGATGGTGTAGTGGGTTAAAGCGTACTAGTTATGGCAGCTACTGGAAGGTAGTGGTGCTTTCTGGGTTCGAGGCCCACTGGTGGGTGTTGTCCAAAGATTGTTAATCTTCACTTGTGGTTTATGCAGGTATAGGCTTATAGCATGGACACGAGTTCTCTCAAATTGACAGTGGCTTGATGAAAAACGCAGACTAACCTCACACTTGTCTAGTGCCCTCGGGAAGTGGAGATTTTTGAGGTGTATATATATCTCGAAGTCTCTACTTCTTTTGTAGGGTCTGATGGTGTAGTGGGTTAAAGCGTTCTAGTTATGGCAGCTACTGGAAGGTAGTTGTGCTTTCTGGGTTCGAGGCCCACTGGTGGGTGTTGTCCAAAGATTGTTAATCTTCACTTGTGGTTGATGCAAGTATAGGCTTATAGCATGGACACGAGTTCTCTCACATTGACAGTGGCTTGATGAAAAACGCAGACTAACCTCACACTTGTCTAGTGCCCTCAGGAAGTGGAGATATTTGAGGTGTATATATATCTAGAAGTCTCTACTTCTTTTGTAGGGTCTGATGGTGTAGTGGGTTAAAGCGTACTAGTTATGGCAGCTACTGGAAGGTAGTTGTGCTTTCTGGGTTCGAGGCCCACTGGTGGGTGTTGTCCAAAGATTGTTAATCTTCACTTGTGGTTTATGCAAGTATAGGCTTATAGCATGGACACGAGTTCTCTCACATTGACAGTGGCTTGATGAAAAATGCAGACTAACCTCACACTTGTCTAGTGCCCTCGGGAAGTGGACGTATTTGAGGTGTATATATATCTCGAAGTCTTTACTTTTTTTGTAGGGTCTGATGGTGTAGTGGGTTAAAGCGTACTAGTTATGGCAGCTACTGGAAGGTAGTGGTGCTTTCTGGGTTCGAGGCCCACTGGTGGGTGTTGTCCAAAGATTGTTAATCTTCACTTGTGGTTTATGCAAGTATAGGCTTATAGCATGGACACGAGTTCTCTCAAATTGACAGTGGCTTGATGAAAAACGCAGAATAACCTCACACTTGTCTAGTGCCCTCGGGAAGTGGAGATTTTTGAGGTGTATATATATCTCGAATTCTCTACTTCTTTTGTAGGGTCTGATGGTGTAGTGGGTTAAAGCATACTAGTTATGGCAGCTACTGGAAGGTAGTTGTGCTTTCTGGTTTCGAGACCCACTGGTGGGTGTTGTCCAAATATTGTTAATCTTCACTTGTGGTTTATGCAAGTATAGGCTTATAGCATGGACACGAGTTCTCTCACATTGACAGTGGCTTGATGAAATATGCAGACTAACCTCACACTTGTCTAGTGCCCTCGGGATGTGGAGATATTTGAGGTGTATATATATCTCGAAGTCTCTACTTCTTTTGTAGGGTCTGATGGTGTAGTGGGTTAAAGCGTACTAGTTATGGCAGCTACTGGAAGGTAGTGGTGCTTTCTGGGTTCGAGGCCCACTGGTGGGTGTTGTCCAAAGATTGTTAATCTTCACTTGTGGTTGATGCAAGTATAGGCTTATAGCATGGACACGAGTTCTCTCACATTGACTGTGGCTTGATGAAAAACGCAGACTAACCTCACACTTGTCTAGTGCCCTCAGGAAGTGGAGATATTTGAGGTGTATATATATCTAGAAGTCTCTACTTCTTTTGTAGGGTCTGATGGTGTAGTGGGTTAAAGCGTACTAGTTATGGCAGCTACTGGAAGGTAGTTGTGCTTTCTGGGTTCGAGGCCCACTGGTGGGTGTTGTCCAAAGATTGTTAATCTTCACTTGTGGTTTATGCAAGTATAGGCTTATAGCATGGACACGAGTTCTCTCACATTGACAGTGGCTTGATGAAAAATGCAGACTAACCTCACACTTGTCTAGTGCCCTCGGGAAGTGGAGATATTTGAGGTGTATATATATCTCGAAGTCTCTACTTCTTTTGTAGGGTCTGATGGTGTAGTGGGTTAAAGCGTACTAGTTATGGCAGCTACTGGAAGGTAGTGGTGCTTTCTGGGTTCGAGGCCCACTGGTGGGTGTTGTCCAAAGATTGTTAATCTTCACTTGTGGTTTATGCAAGTATAGGCTTATAGCATGGACACGAGTTCTCTCAAATTGACAGTGGCTTGATGAAAAACGCAGAATAACCTCACACTTGTCTAGTGCCCTCGGGAAGTGGAGATTTTTGAGGTGTATATATATCTCGAAGTCTCTACTTCTTTTGTAGGGTCTGATGGTGTAGTGGGTTAAAGCATTCGAGTTATGGCAGCTACTGGAAGGTAGTTGTGCTTTCTGGGTTCGAGGCCCACTGGTGGGTGTAGTCCAAAGATTGTTAATCTTCACTTGTGGTTTATGCAAGTATAGGCTTATAGCATGGACACGAGTTCTCTCACATTGACAGTGGCTTGATGAAAAATGCAGACTAACCTCACACTTGTCTAGTGCCCTCGGGAAGTGGAGATATTTGAGGTGTATATATATCTCGAAGTCTCTACTTCTTTTGTAGGGTCTGATGGTGTAGTGGGTTAAAGCATACTAGTTATGGCAGCTACTGGAAGGTAGTGGTGCTTTCTGGGTTCGAGGCCCACTGGTGGGTGTTGTCCAAAGATTGTTAATCTTCACTTGTAGTTTATGCAAGTATAGGCTTATAGCATGGACACGAGTTCTCTCAAATTGACAGTGGCTTGATGAAAAACGCAGAATAACCTCACACTTGTCTAGTGCCCTCGGGAAGTGGAGATTTTTGAGGTGTATATATATCTCGAAGTCTCTACTTCTTTTGTAGGGTCTGATGGTGTAGTGGGTTAAAGCGTTCGAGTTATGGCAGCTACTGGAAGGTAGTTGTGCTTTCTGGGTTCGAGGCCCACTGGTGGGTGTAGTCCAAAGATTGTTAATCTTCACTTGTGGTTTATGCAAGTATAGGCTTATAGCATGGACACGAGTTCTCTCACATTGACAGTGGCTTGATGAAAAACGCAGACTAACCTCACACTTGTCTAGTGCCCTCAGGAAGTGGAGATATTTGAGGTGTATATATATCTAGAAGTCTCTACTTCTTTTGTAGGGTCTGATGGTGTAGTGGGTTAAAGCGTTCTAGTTATGGCAGCTACTGGAAGGTAGTTGTGCTTTCTGGGTTCGAGGCCCACTGGTGGGTGTTGTCCAAAGATTGTTAATCTTCACTTGTGGTTTATGCAAGTATAGGCTTATAGCATGGACACGAGTTCTCTCACATTGACAGTGGCTTGATGAAAAATGCAGACTAACCTCACACTTGTCTAGTGCCCTAAGGAAGTGGAGATATTTGAGGTGTATATATATCTCGAAGTCTCTACTTCTTTTGTAGGGTCTGATGGTGTAGTGGGTTAAAGCGTACTAGTTATGGCAGCTACTGGAAGGTAGTTGTGCTTTCTGGGTTCGAGGCCCATTGGTGGGTGTTGTCCAAAGATTGTTAATCTTCACTTGTGGTTTATGCAAGTATAGGCATATAGCATGGACACGAGTTCTCTCACATTGACGGTGGCTTGATGAAAAACGCAGACTAACCTCACACTTGTCTAGTGCCCTTGGGAAGTGGAGATATTTGAGATGTATATATATCTCGAAGTTTCTAATTCTTTTGTAGGGTCTGATGGTGTAGTGAGTTAAAGCGTACTAGTTATGGCAGCTACTGGTAGGTAGTTGTGCTTTCTGGGTTCGAGGCCCACTGGTGGGTGTTGTCCAAAGATTGTTAATCTTCACTTGTGGTTTATGCAAGTATAGGCTTATAGCATGGACACGAGTTCTCTCACATTGACAGTGGCTTGATGAAAAACATAGACTAACCTCACACTTGTCTAGTGCCCTCGGGAAGTGGAGATATTTGAGGTGTATATATATCTCGAAGTCTCTAGTTCTTTTGTAGAGTCTGATGGTGTAGTGGGTTAAAGCGTACTAGTTATGGCAGCTACTGGAAGGTAGATGTGCTTTCTGGGTTCGAGGCCCACAGGTGGGTGTTGTCCAAAGATTGTTAATCTTCACTTGTGGTTTATGCAAGTATAGGCTTATAGCATGGACACGAGTTCTCTCACATTGACAGTGGCTTGATGAAAAACGCAGACTAACCTCACACTTGTCTAGTGCCCTCGGGAAGTGGAGGTATTTGAGGTGTATATATATCTCGAAGTCTTTACTTTTTTTGTAGGGTCTGATGGTGTAGTGGGTTAAAGCGTACTAGTTATGGCAGCTACTGGAAGGTAGTGGTGCTTTCTGGGTTCGAGGCCCACTGGTGGGTGTTGTCCAAAGATTGTTAATCTTCACTTGTGGTTTATGCAGGTATAGGCTTATAGCATGGACACGAGTTCTCTCAAATTGACAGTGGCTTCATGAAAAACGCAGACTAACCTCACACTTGTCTAGTGCCCTCGGGAAGTGGAGATTTTTGAGGTGTATATATATCTCGAAGTCTCTACTTCTTTTGTAGGGTCTGATGGTGTAGTGGGTTAAAGCGTTCTAGTTATGGCAGCTACTGGAAGGTAGTTGTGCTTTCTGGGTTCGAGGCCCACTGGTGGGTGTTGTCCAAAGATTGTTAATCTTCACTTGTGGTTTATGCAATTATAGGCTTATAGCATGGACACGAGTTCTCTCACATTGATAGTGGCTTGATGAAAAACGCAGACTAACCTCACACTTGTCTAGTGCCCTCAGGAAGTGGAGATATTTGAGGTGTATATATATCTAGAAGTCTCTACTTCTTTTGTAGGGTCTGATGGTGTAGTGGGTTAAAGCGTAATAGTTATGGCAGCTACTGGAAGGTAGTTGTGCTTTCTGGGTTCGAGGCCCACTGGTGGGTGTTGTCCAAAGATTGTTAATCTTCACTTGTGGTTGATGCAAGTATAGGCTTATAGCATGGACACGAGTTCTCTCACATTGACTGTGGCTTGATGAAAAACGCAGACTAACCTCACACTTGTCTAGTGCCCTCAGGAAGTGGAGATATTTGAGGTGTATATATATCTAGAAGTCTCTACTTCTTTTGTAGGGTCTGATGGTGTCGTGGGTTAAAGCGTACTAGTTATGGCAGCTACTGGAAGGTAGTTGTGCTTTCTGGGTTCGAGGCCCACTGGTGGGTGTTGTCCAAAGATTGTTAATCTTCACTTGTGGTTTATGCAAGTATAGGCTTATAGCATGGACACGAGTTCTCTCACATTGACAGTGGCTTGATGAAAAATGCAGACTAACTTCACACATGTCTAGTGCCCTCGGGAAGTGGACGTATTTGAGGTGTATATATATCTCGAAGTCTTTACTTTTTTTGTAGGGTCTGATGGTGTAGTGGGTTAAAGCGTACTAGTTATGGCAGCTACTGGAAGGTAGTGGTGCTTTCTGGGTTCGAAGCCCACTGGTGGGTGTTGTCCAAAGATTGTTAATCTTCACTTGTGGTTTATGCAAGTATAGGCTTATAGCATGGACACGAGTTCTCTCAAATTGACAGTGGCTTGATGAAAAACGCAGAATAACCTCACACTTGTCTAGTGCCCTCGGGAAGTGGAGATTTTTGAGGTGTATATATATCTCGAAGTCTCTACTTCTTTTGTAGGGTCTGATGGTGTAGTGGGTTAAAGCGATCTAGTTATGGCAGCTACTGGAAGGTAGTTGTGCTTTCTGGGTTCGAGGCCCACTGGTGGGTGTAGTCCAAAGATTGTTAATCTTCACTTGTGGTTTATGCAAGTATAGGCTTATAGCATGGACACGAGTTCTCTCACATTGACAGTGGCTTGATGAAAAACGCAGACTAACCTCACACTTGTCTAGTGCCCTCGGGAAGTGGAGGTATTTGAGGTGTATATATATCTCGAAGTCTTTACTTTTTTTGTAGGGTCTGATGGTGTAGTGGGTTAAAGCGTACTAGTTATGGCAGCTACTGGAAGGTAGTGGTGCTTTCTGGGTTCGAGGCCCACTGGTGGGTGTTGTCCAAAAATTGTTAATCTTCACTTGTGGTTTATGCAGGTATAGGCTTATAGCATGGACACGAGTTCTCTCAAATTGACAGTGGCTTCATGAAAAATGCAGACTAACCTCACACTTGTCTAGTGCCCTCGGGAAGTGGAGATTTTTGAGGTGTATATATATCTAGAAGTCTCTACTTCTTTTGTAGGGTCTGATGGTGTAGTGGGTTAAAGCGTACTAGTTATGGCAGCTACTGGAAGGTAGTTGTGCTTTCTGGGTTTGAGGCCCACTGGTGTGTGTTGTCCAAAGATTGTTAATCTTCACTTGTGGTTTATGCAAGTATAGGCTTATAGCATGGACACGAGTTCTCTCACATTGACAGTGGCTTGATGAAAAACGCAGCCTAACCTCACACTTGTCTAGTGCCCTCGGGAAGTGGAGGTATTTGAGGTGTATATATATCTCGAAGTCTTTACTTTTTTTGTAGGGTCTGATGGTGTAGTGGGTTAAAGCATACTAGTTATGGCAGCTACTGGAAGGTAGTGGTGCTTTCTGGGTTCGAGGCCCACTGGTGGGTGTTGTCCAAAGATTGTTAATCTTCACTTGTGGTTTATGCAAGTATAGGCTTATAGCATGGACACGAGTTCTCTCACATTGACAGTGGCTTGATGAAAAACGCAGACTAACCTCACACTTGTCTAGTGCCCTCAGGAAGTGGAGATATTTGAGGTGTATATACATCTAGAAGTCTCTACTTCTTTTGTAGGGTCTGATGGTGTAGTGGGTTAAAGCGTACTAGTTATGGCAGCTACTGGAAGGTAGTTGTGCTTTCTGGGTTCGAGGCCCACTGGTGGGTGTTGTCCAAAGATTGTTAATCTTCACTTGTGGTTTATGCAAGTATAGGCTTATAGCATGGACACGAGTTCTCTCACATTGACAGTGGCTTGATGAAAAATGCAGACTAACCTCACACTTGTCTAGTGCCCTCGGGAAGTGGACGTATTTGAGGTGTATATATATCTCAAAGTCTTTACTTTTTTTGTAGGGTCTGATGGTGTAGTGGGTTAAAGCTTACTAGTTATGGCAGCTACTGGAAGGTAGTGGTGCTTTCTGGGTTCGAGGCCCACTGGTGGGTGTTGTCCAAAGATTGTTAATCTTCACTTGTGGTTTATGCAAGTATAGGCTTATAGCATGGACACGAGTTCTCTCAAATTGACAGTGGCTTGATGAAAAACGCAGACTAACCTCACACTTGTCTAGTGCCCTCGGGAAGTGGAGATTTTTGAGGTGTATATATATCTCGAAGTCTCTACTTCTTTTGTAGGGTTTGATGGTGTAGTGGGTTAAAGCGTTCTAGTTATGGCAGCTACTGGAAGGTAGTTGTGCTTTCTGGGTTCGAGGCCCACTGGTGGGTGTTGTCCAAAGATTGTTAATCTTCACTTGTGGTTTATGCAAGTATAGGCTTATAGCATGGACACGAGTTCTCTCAAATTGACAGTGGCTTGATGAAAAACGCAGACTAACCTCACACTTGTCTAGTGCCCTCGGGAAGTGGAGATTTTTGAGGTGTATATATATCTTGAAGTCTCTACTTCTTTTGTAGGGTCTGATGGTGTAGTGGGTTAAAGCGTACTAGTTATGGCAGCTACTGGAAGGTAGTTGTGCTTTCTGGGTTCGAGGCCCACTGGTGGGTGTTGTCCAAAGATTGTTAATCTTCACTTGTGGTTTATGCAAGTATAGGCTTATAGCATGGACACGAGTTCTCTCACATTGACAGTGGCTTGATGAAAAATGCAGACTAACCTCACACTTGTCTAGTGCCCTCGGGAAGTGGACGTATTTGAGGTGTATATATATCTCGAAGTCTTTACTTTTTTTGTAGGGTCTGATGGTGTAGTGGGTTAAAGGGTACTAGTTATGGCAGCTACTGGAAGGTAGTTGTGCTTTCTGGGTTCGAGGCCCACTGGTGGGTGTAGTCCAAAGATTGTTAATCTTCACTTGTGGTTTATGCAAGTATAGGCTTATAGCATGGACACGAGTTCTCTCACATTGACAGTGGCTTGATGAAAAACGCAGACTAACCTCACACTTGTCTAGTGCCCTCGGGAAGTGGAGGTATTTGAGGTGTATATATATCTCGAAGTCTTTACTTTTTTTGTAGGGTCTGATGGTGTAGTGGGTTAAAGCGTACTAGTTATGGCAGCTACTGGAAGGTAGTGGTGCTTTCTGGGTTCGAGGCCCACTGGTGGGTGTTGTCCAAAGATTGTTAATCTTCACTTGTGGTTTATGCAGGTATAGGCTTATAGCATGGACACGAGTTCTCTCAAATTGACAGTGGCTTCATGAAAAACGCAGACTAACCTCACACTTGTCTAGTGCCCTCGGGAAGTGGAGATTTTTGAGGTGTATATATATCTAGAAGTCTCTACTTCTTTTGTAGGGTCTGATGGTGTAGTGGGTTAAAGCGTACTAGTTATGGCAGCTACTGGAAGGTAGTTGTGCTTTCTGGGTTTGAGGCCCACTGGTGTGTGTTGTCCAAAGATTGTTAATCTTCACTTGTGGTTTATGCAAGTATAGGCTTATAGCATGGACACGAGTTCTCTCACATTGACAGTGGCTTGATGAAAAACGCAGCCTAACCTCACACTTGTCTAGTGCCCTCGGGAAGTGGAGGTATTTGAGGTGTATATATATCTCGAAGTCTTTACTTTTTTTGTAGGGTCTGATGGTGTAGTGGGTTAAAGCATACTAGTTATGGCAGCTACTGGAAGGTAGTGGTGCTTTCTGGGTTCGAGGCCCACTGGTGGGTGTTGTCCAAAGATTGTTAATCTTCACTTGTGGTTTATGCAAGTATAGGCTTATAGCATGGACACGAGTTCTCTCACATTGACAGTGGCTTGATGAAAAACGCAGACTAACCTCACACTTGTCTAGTGCCCTCAGGAAGTGGAGATATTTGAGGTGTATATACATCTAGAAGTCTCTACTTCTTTTGTAGGGTCTGATGGTGTAGTGGGTTAAAGCGTACTAGTTATGGCAGCTACTGGAAGGTAGTTGTGCTTTCTGGGTTCGAGGCCCACTGGTGGGTGTTGTCCAAAGATTGTTAATCTTCACTTGTGGTTTATGCAAGTATAGGCTTATAGCATGGACACGAGTTCTCTCACATTGACAGTGGCTTGATGAAAAATGCAGACTAACCTCACACTTGTCTAGTGCCCTCGGGAAGTGGACGTATTTGAGGTGTATATATATCTCAAAGTCTTTACTTTTTTTGTAGGGTCTGATGGTGTAGTGGGTTAAAGCTTACTAGTTATGGCAGCTACTGGAAGGTAGTGGTGCTTTCTGGGTTCGAGGCCCACTGGTGGGTGTTGTCCAAAGATTGTTAATCTTCACTTGTGGTTTATGCAAGTATAGGCTTATAGCATGGACACGAGTTCTCTCAAATTGACAGTGGCTTGATGAAAAACGCAGACTAACCTCACACTTGTCTAGTGCCCTCGGGAAGTGGAGATTTTTGAGGTGTATATATATCTCGAAGTCTCTACTTCTTTTGTAGGGTTTGATGGTGTAGTGGGTTAAAGCGTTCTAGTTATGGCAGCTACTGGAAGGTAGTTGTGCTTTCTGGGTTCGAGGCCCACTGGTGGGTGTTGTCCAAAGATTGTTAATCTTCACTTGTGGTTTATGCAAGTATAGGCTTATAGCATGGACACGAGTTCTCTCAAATTGACAGTGGCTTGATGAAAAACGCAGACTAACCTCACACTTGTCTAGTGCCCTCGGGAAGTGGAGATTTTTGAGGTGTATATATATCTTGAAGTCTCTACTTCTTTTGTAGGGTCTGATGGTGTAGTGGGTTAAAGCGTACTAGTTATGGCAGCTACTGGAAGGTAGTTGTGCTTTCTGGGTTCGAGGCCCACTGGTGGGTGTTGTCCAAAGATTGTTAATCTTCACTTGTGGTTTATGCAAGTATAGGCTTATAGCATGGACACGAGTTCTCTCACATTGACAGTGGCTTGATGAAAAATGCAGACTAACCTCACACTTGTCTAGTGCCCTCGGGAAGTGGACGTATTTGAGGTGTATATATATCTCGAAGTCTTTACTTTTTTTGTAGGGTCTGATGGTGTAGTGGGTTAAAGGGTACTAGTTATGGCAGCTACTGGAAGGTAGTGGTGCTTTCTGGGTTCGAGGCCCACTGGTGGGTGTTGTCCAAAGATTGTTAATCTTCACTTGTGGTTTATGCAAGTATAGGCTTATAGCATGGACACGAGTTCTCTCAAATTGACAGTGGCTTGATGAAAAACGCAGACTAACCTCACACTTGTCTAGTGCCCTCGGGAAGTGGAGATTTTTGAGGTGTATATATATCTCGAAGTCTCTACTTCTTTTGTAGGGTTTGATGGTGTAGTGGGTTAAAGCGTTCTAGTTATGGCAGCTACTGGAAGGTAGTTGTGCTTTCTGGGTTCGAGGCCCACTGGTGGGTGTTGTCCAAAGATTGTTAATCTTCACTTGTGGTTTATGCAAGTATAGGCTTATAGCATGGACACGAGTTCTCTCACATTGACAGTGGCTTGATGAAAAACGCAGACTAACCTCACACATGTCTAGTGCCCTTGGGAAGTGGAGATATTTGAGATGTATATATATCTCGAAGTCTCTACTTCTTTTGTAGGGTCTGATGGTGTAGTGGGTTGATACCTGGTTGATACCTGGTTGATGGGGTTCTGGGAGTTCTTCTACTCCCCAAGCCCGGCCCGAGGCCAGGCTCGACTTGTGAGAGTTTGGTCCACCATGCAGGCTGTTGCTTGGAGCGGCCCGCAGGCCCACATACCCACCACAGCCCGGTTGGTCCGGCACTCCTTGGAGGAATAAATCTAGTTTCCTCTTGAAAATGTCCACGGTTGTTCCGGCAATATTTCTTATGCTTGCTGGGAGGACGTTGAACAACCGCGGACCTCTGATGTTTATACAGTGTTCTCTGATTGTGCCTATGGCACCTCTGCTCTTCATTGGTTCTATTCTACATTTTCTTCCATGTCGTTCACTCCAGTACGTTGTTATTTTACTGTGTAGATTTGGTACTTGGCCCTCCAGTATCTTCCAGGTGTATATTATTTGATATCTCTCTCGTCTTCTTTCTAGTGAGTACATTTGGAGGGCTTTGAGACGATCCCAATAATTTAGGTGCTTTATTGCGTCTATGCGTGCCGTATATGTTCTCTGTATTCCCTCTATTTCAGCAATCTCTCCTGCTTTGAAGGGGGAAGTGAGTACTGAGCAGTACTCAAGACGGGACAACACAAGTGCCTTGAAGAGTACAACCATTGTGATGGGATCCCTGGATTTGAAAGTTCTCGTAATCCATCCTATCATTTTTCTGGCTGTCGCAATATTTGCTTGGTTATGCTCCTTAAACGTTAGGTCGTCCGACATTATTATTCCCAAATCCTTTACATGCTGTTTTCCTACTATGGGTACATTTGATTGTGTTTTGTACTCTGTATTATGTTTAAGGTCCTCATTTTTACCGTACCTGAGTACCTGGAATTTATCACTGTTAAACATCATGTTATTTTCTGATGCCCAGTCGAAAACTTTATTAATATCAGCTTGAAGTTTTTCAATGTCCTCAGCCGAGGTAATTTTCATACTGATTTTTGTGTCATCTGCAAAGGATGATACGAAGCTGTGACTTGTATTTTTGTCTATATCTGATATGAGAATAAGGAAAAGCAGTGGTGCAAGGACTGTACCCTGAGGTACAGAGCTTTTCACTGCACTTGGACTAGATTTTATATGGTTGACAGTTACTCGCTGAGTCCTGTTTGACAGAAAACTGAGTATCCAGCGTCCTACTTTACCGGTTATTCCCATTGACTTCATTTTGTGTGCTATCACGCCATGGTCACATTTATCGAAGGCCTTTGCGAAGTCCGTGTATATCACATCAGCATTCTGTTTCTCTTCTAATGCCTCAGTGACTTTGTCGTAGTGCTCAAGTAGCTGTGAGAGGCACGATCTTCCCGCTCGAAATCCATGTTGGCCTGGGTTATGAAGGTCATTGGTCTCCATGAAATTGGTGACCTGACTCCTAATCACTCTCTCAAATACTTTTATGATGTGCAATGTTAGTGCAACTGGTCTATAATTTTTTGCCAATGCTTTGCTCCCTCCCTTGTGTAGAGGGGCTATGTCTGCTACTTTAAGTGCATCTGGTATCTCCCCCGTGTCCAAGCTCTTCCTCCACACTATACTGAGTGCCTGTGCTACCGGCACTTTGCATTTCTTTATAAATATTGAATTCCATGAGTCTGGACCTGGGGCCGAGTGCATGGGCATGTTTTCAATTTCTTTTTCAAAATTTAGTGCGCTCGTGTTTATATCAGTTATATTTACCGGGGTTTGAATATCCCGCATAAAGAAAATGTCTGGATCTTCCACCTTCATGTTGTTTATTGGAGTGCTAAACATGTCCTCATACTGCTTTTTTAGGATTTCACTAATTTCTTTGTCATCCTCCGTGTATGAACCTTCACTTGTACGAATAGGTCCAATACTGGCAGTGGTTTTTGCTTTTGATTTCGCATATGAGAAGAAATATTTTGGATTTTTCTTTATTTCCTGAATTGCTTTCTGTTCTAACTGCCTTTCTTCAGTTTCATATGAGTGTTTCAATTTCCGCTCGATTTCCTCAATCTCCCTATTTAAATTATTCCTTCTTTGACGGGAAATTCGTGTCTGCATAAGCAGTTCCGTTATTTTTTTCCTGCGTTTATAGTGTCGTCTGCGTTCTCTTTCTACGTTAGATCTCTTTCTGGCTTTCCTCAAAGGAACATGTTTCAGACAGACTTGATACGCTTCTGAAGTAAGTTTTTCTATTCCTTCTGTAGGACTTGTATTATTTAGAACAGTTCCCCATGGAATGTTTGTAAGTTCCCTGTTTATTATCTCCCAGTCTATCCTTTTATTATTAAAATTGAATTTACTGAATAGCCCCTCTCGCTTTATCAACGTTTTAGGTCTATTCTGAGTATTGATGGTCGTTTGCACTTCAATGAGTTTGTGATCTGAGTATGTGGTATCTGATATCGTAATGTCTCTGATAATGTCTTCATTGTTCGTAAAGACCAGATCTAGAATATTTTCATTTCTCGTTGGCTCCGATATCTGCTGATTGAGTGAAAATTTGTCACAGAATCTAAGTAGTTCTCTAATCTGTGGTTGGTTAGGTCCTGATAGATTTCCTGGTATAATATTATTGTTTGCTATTTTCCACCTGAGACTAGGCAAGTTGAAGTCACCTAGGAAAATAATATCAGGTATCGGGTTCTCCAAATTATCAAGGCTATTCTCTATTTTGCTTATCTGTTCTGTGAATTCCTCAGCCGTTGCATCTGGCGGTTTGTATATTAGTATAATCACTAAATTTATTTTCTCTATTTTTAATCCCAGTACCTCTACCACCTCATTTGTAACGTTTAGGAGCTCCGAGCATACAAGGTCTTCCCTAATATACAGACTCACTCCTCCATGTGACCTAATTTTCCTATCACACCTGTATAGGTTATATCCTGGAATCCAGATCTCACTGTCCAACAATTCCCCTGCATGGGTTTCTGTGAAAGCTCCAAATACTGCATTTGACTCCGTGAGGAGGCCATTTATGAACTGTACTTTGTTGTTTGTTCTTGTTTTCAGTCCTTGTATGTTGGCAAAGATGAATGAGGTTACTCTATTAGTGATAGTTTGAATGGGAGACTTTTTCGGCACGTCCATTAATCGTGGACATAATGAGTTTGTTCTGACCAGTACTGATTGTTGTAGGGCAGTTTTCTGTCGTAGTTGTAGTTCCCTTTCGGTGGGTAATTGTATCTGTAATTCTGGAATGCCAGTGGATCTGGCATCCAGTTCCATACACTCTCCATGCTGCTCCTTTTGAATTCTCTGCCGGTCTGGTATAAAAAATTTATAGAGTTTCCTCCAAATTCATTATCCTGCTTGCCACTCTTTATGTAGCGTTCCGTGCCTTTCACGTGAAAGTGTGGGCAGCTAAGGTCATAGCATTTTCTGTCCTCCAGTGAGGTTTGGCACATGTCAGGATGGAAAAACCTACATATTGATCCAAATCGACACTCACCTTTCCTAAGCATATTTAAACATTTTTTGGGATGTTGGTAACTGCATTCTAATCCTTTCTTATTACCAGCATATCTATGTCTGCATATGCCCTTTGCATAAAATTTGCATAAGTCTGTCCTTCTGTTCTGAATTGCTCTATCGAGAACCGTCGTGGTGTCTGTACCTATCGAGCTGTCAGGTACACTTTCTAGTTTAATGTCATCTACATCCAGGCCTACTGAGTCAGAGTTTGCAACTTCCTGAGTTTCAGCCTCAGTTTCATCCCTGACTATAGCCTCCGCCCCTTGTATATTAGAATTGTTGTTCCTTTCCCACTCCTTCTGGATGGCTGGTAGGCTTCCAATGAATGATGTTTTCCATTCATGCGTCATGTTATCTAGAAGGTTTTTTAGGATATTCCAAGCTGGCAGGTCATTTTTACACACCCAGAGCAAGTGGTAATCTCTCAGTGCCGTAGTGTTACTCACTCCTGTACAAGCCGAATGGAATCTAGTCTTACAGATATAACATACAATTCCCGTTACCTTCATCTTTAAGAAGTTGTTACAGTGGCCACAAATTTGTTTATTTACTCCCATATTGCCTTGTTTTGTTGTATATATCTATATATTTATAATATTATATGTATATTGTATATTTGTAACAATATATATGTATATATATTTATATGTTTAATATTATAATATTATATGTATATCGTATATTTGTAATATTATGTGTGTTATTTTGTTCAAACTTTATGGCAGGTACTTAGCGTAGGTAGCGAGGCTGGTCCCCCGGTCGGTACAGGTGACCTCTTGTGGCCCAGGTTGATGTCACCAGTTTCCAGTTACCCGATTTATAACCACTGATGCCGCCTCTTGCCACTATTCTATATTTCTAGTGTTCTATATTTATAATATTCACTTCCAACTTATATGTTGTTGTGATACCCGTTCCACATCACTGTTCCACGAATCACCGTTCACTATTTTTTTTGTTTCGTTTTTTTTTATCCTAATACACGCATGTACACAAAGCCTCGTTCACTGGCTCACACGTGGTCTCCCGTTTATTCTCAATTTAACACAAAGTTCTATTGTTAATGACTATTTTCTATTTTCCAGCGGTCACTATGCACTTTGTTATGTCTGTAATCAGTAATCCACGGCAGTAGTCCTACGAATCCCTGTTAATGTCACGATTTTAACGGAGCGCGCACGGTACGTCTTTTTTAACGGAGCGCGCACGGGTTAAAGCGTACTAGTTATGGCAGCTACTGGAAGGCAGTTGTGCTTTCTGGGTTCGAGGCCCACTGGTCGGTGTTGTCCAAAGATTGTTAATCTTCACTTGTGGTTTATGCAAGTATAGGCTTATAGCATGGACACGAGTTCTCTCACATTGACAGTGGCTTGATGAAAAACATAGACTAACCTCACACTTGTCTAGTGCACTCGGGAAGTGGAAATATTTGAGGTGTATATATATCTCGAAGTCTCTACTTCTTTTGTAGGGTCTGATGGTGTAGTGGGTTAAAGCGTACTAGTTATGGCAGGTACTGGAAGGTAGTTGTGCTTTCTGGGTTCGAGGCCCACTGGTGGGTGTTGTCCAAAGATTGTTAATCTTCACTTGTGGTTTATGCAAGTATAGGCTTATAGCATGGACACGAGTTCTCTCACATTGACAGTAGCTTGATGAAAAACGCAGACTAACCTCACACTTGTCTAGTGCCCTCGGGAAGTGGAGATATTTGAGGTGTATATATATCTCGAAGTCTCTACTTCTTTTGTAGGGTCTGATGGTGTAGTGGGTTAAAGCGTACTAGTTATGGCAGCTACTGGAAGGTAGTTGTGCTTTCTGGGTTCGAGGCCCACTGGTGGGTGTTGTCCAAAGATTGTTAATCTTCACTTGTGGTTTATGCAAGTATAGGCTTATAGCATGGACACGAGTTCTCTCACATTGACAGTGGCTTGATGAAAAACGCAGACTAACCTCACACTTGTCTAGTGCCCTCGGGAAGTGGAGATATTTGAGGTGTATATATATCTCGAAGTCTCTACTTCTTTTGTAGGGTCTGATGGTGTAGTGGGTTAAAGCGTACTAGTTATGGCAGCTACTGGAAGGTAGTTGTGCTTTCTGGGTTCGAGGCCCACTGGTGGGTGTTGTCCAAAGATTGTTAATCTTCACTTGTGGTTTATGCAAGTATAGATTTATAGCATGGACACGAGTTCTCTCACATTGACAGTGGCTTGATGAAAAATGCAGACTAACCTCATACTTGTCTAGTGCCCTCAGGAAGTGGAGATATTTGAGGTGTATATTTATCTCGAAGTCTCTACTTCTTTTGTAGGGTCTGATGGTGAAGTGGGTTAAAGCGTACTAGTAATGGCAGCTACTGGAAGGTAGTTGTGCTTTCTGGATTCGAGGCCCACTGGTGGGTGTTGTCCAAAGATTGTTAATCTTCACTTGTGGTTTATGCAAGTATAGGCTTATAGCATGGACACGAGTTCTCTCACATTGACAGTGGCTTGATGAAAAACGCAGACTAACCTCACACTTGTCTAGTGCCCTCGGGAATGGAGATATTTGAGGTGTATATATCTCAAAGTCTCTACTTCTTTTGTAGGGTCTAATGGTGTAGTGGGTTAAAGCGTACTAGTTATGGCAGCTACTGGAAGGTAGTTGTGCTTTCTGGGTTCGAGGCCCACTGGTGGGTGTTGTCCAAAGATTGTTAATCATCACTTGTGGTTTATGCAAGTATAGGCTTATAGCATGGACACGAGTTCTCTCACATTGACAGTGGCTTGATGAAAAACGCAGACTAACATCACACTTGTCTAGTGCCCTTGGGAAGTGGAGATATTTGAGATGTATATATATCTCGAAGTCTCTACTTCTTTTGCGTGGGTCTGATGGTGTAGTGGGTTAAAGCGTACTAGTTATGGCAGCTACTGGAAGGTAGTTGTGCTTTCTGGGTTCGAGGCCCACTGGTCGGTGTTGTCCAAAGATTGTTAATCTTCACTTGTGGTTTATGCAAGTATAGGCTTATAGCATGGACACGAGTTCTCTCACATTGACAGTGGCTTAATGAAAAACATAGACTAACCTCACACTTGTCTAGGGCCCTCGGGAAGTGGAAATATTTGAGGTGTATATATATCTCGAAGTCTCTACTTCTTTTGTAGGGTCTGATGGTGTAGTGGGTTAAAGCGTACTAGTTATGGCAGCTACTGGAAGGTAGTTGTGCTTTCTGGGTTCGAGGCCCACTGGTGGGTGTTGTCCAAAGATTGTTAATCTTCAATTTTGGTTTATGCAAGTATAGGCTGATAGCATGGACACGAGTTCTCTCACATTGACAGTGGCTTGATGAAAAACGCAGACTAACCTCACACTTGTCTAGTGCCCTCGGGAAGTGGAGATATTTGAGGTGTATATATATCTCGAAGTCTCAACTTCTTTTGTAGGGTCTGATGGTGTAGTGGGTTAAAGCATACTAGTTATGGCAGCTACTGGAAGGTAGTTGTACTCTCTGGGTTTGAGGCCCACTGGTGGGTGTTGTCCAAAGATTGTTAATCTTCACTTGTGGTTTATGCAAGTATAGGCTTATAGCATGGACACGAGTTCTCTCACATTGACAGTGGCTTGATGAAAAACGCAGACTAACCTCACACCTGTCTAGTGCCCTCGGGAAGTGGAGATATTTGAGGTGTATATATATCTCGAAGTCTCAACTTCTTTTGTAGGGTCTGATGGTGTAGTGGGTTAAAGCGTACTAGTTATGGCAGCTACTGGAAGGTAGTTGTGCTTTCTGGGTTCAAGGCCCACTGGTGGGTGTTGTCCAAAGATTGTTAATCTTCACTTGTGGTTTATGCAAGTATAGGCTTATAACATGGACACGAGTTCTCTCACATTGACAGTGGCTTGATGAAAAACGCAGACTAACCTCACACTTGTCTAGTGCCCTCGGGAAGTGGAGATATTTGAGGTGTATATATATCTCGAAGTCTCTACTTCTTTTGTAGGGTCTGATGGTGTAGTGGGTTAAAGCGTACTAGTTATGGCAGCTACTGGAAGGTAGTTGTGCTTTCTGGGTTCGAGGCCCACTGGTGGGTGTTGTCCAAAGATTGTTAATCATCACTTGTGGTTTATGCAAGTATAGGCTTATAGCATGGACACGAGTTCTCTCACATTGACAGTGGCTTGATGAAAAACGCAGACTAACCTCACACTTGTCTAGTGCCCTTGGGAAGTGGAGATATTTGAGATGTATATATATCTCGAAGTCTCTACTTCTTTTGCGTGGGTCTGATGGTGTAGTGGGTTAAAGCGTACTAGTTATGGCAGCTACTGGAAGGTAGTTGTGCTTTCTGGCTTCGAGGCTCACTGGTCGGTGTTGTCCAAAGATTGTTAATCTTCACTTGTGGTTTATGCAAGTATAGGCTTATAGCATGGACACGAGTTCTCTCACATTGACAGTGGCTTGATGAAAAACATAGACTAACCTCACACTTGTCTAGTGCCCTCGGGAAGTGGAAATATTTGAGGTGTATATATATCTCGAAGTCTCTACTTCTTTTGTAGGGTCTGATGGTGTAGTGGGTTAAAGCGTACTAGTTATGGCAGCTACTGGAAGGTAGTTGTGCTTTCTGGGTTCGAGGCCCACTGGTGGGTGTTGTCCAAAGATTGTTAATCTTCAATTTTGGTTTATGCAAGTATAGGCTGATAGCATGGACACGAGTTCTCTCACATTGACAGTGGCTTGATGAAAAACGCAGACTAACCTCACACTTGTCTAGTGCCCTCGGGAAGTGGAGATATTTGAGGTGTATATATATCTCGAAGTCTCAACTTCTTTTGTAGGGTCTGATGGTGTAGTGGGTTAAAGCGTACTAGTTATGGCAGCTACTGGAAGGTAGTTGTGCTTTCTGGGTTCGAGGCCCACTGGTGGGTGTTGTCCAAAGATTGTTAATCTTCACTTGTGGTTTATGCAAGTATAGATTTATAGCATGGACACGAGTT
Source organism: Procambarus clarkii (assembly GCF_040958095.1). Taxonomy (NCBI): domain Eukaryota; kingdom Metazoa; phylum Arthropoda; class Malacostraca; order Decapoda; family Cambaridae; genus Procambarus; species Procambarus clarkii. The sequence goes on from NC_091178.1 coordinate 20,655,389, forward strand.
CTCTCACATTGACAGTGGCTTGATGAAAAATGCAGACTAACCTCACACTTGTCTAGTGCCCTCAGGAAGTGGAGATATTTGAGGTGTATATATATCTCGAAGTCTCTACTTCTTTTGTAGGGGTCTGATGGTGTAGTGGGTTAAAGCGTACTAGTTATGGCAGCTACTGGAAGGTAGTTGTGCTTTCTGGGTTCGAGGCCCACTGGTGGGTGTTGTGCAAAGATTGTTAATCTTCACTTGTGGTTTATGCAAGTATAGGCTTATAGCATGGACACGCGTTCTCTCACATTGACAGTGGCTTGATGAAAAACGCAGACTAACCTCACACTTGTCTAGTGCCCTCGGGAAGTGGAGATATTTGAGGTGTATATTTATCTCGAAGTCTCTACTTCTTTTGTAGGGTCTGATGGTGTAGTGGGTTAAAGCGTACTAGTAATGGCAGCTACTGGAAGGTAGTTGTGCTTTCTGGATTCGAGGCCCACTGGTGGGTGTTGTCCAAAGATTGTTAATCTTCACTTGTGGTTTATGCAAGTATAGGCTTATAGCATGGACACGAGTTCTCTCACATTGACAGTGGCTTGATGAAAAACGCAGACTTACCTCACACTTGTCTAGTGCCCTCGGGAAGTGGAGATATTTGCGGTGTATATATATCTCGAAGTCTCTACTTCTTTTGTAGGGTCTGATGGTGTAGTGGGTTTAAGCGTACTGGTTGTGGCAGCTACTGGAAGGTAGTTGTGCTTTCTGGGTTCAAGGCCCACTGGTGGGTGTTGTCCAAAGATTGTTAATCTTCACTTGTGGTTGATGCAAGTATAGGCTTATAACATGGACACGAGTTCTCTCACATTGACAGTGGCTTGATGAAAAACGCAGACTAACCTCACACTTGTCTAGTGCCCTCGGGAATGGAGATATTTGAGGTGTATATATATCTCGAAGTCTCTACTTCTTTTGTAGGGTCTGATGGTGTAGTGGGTTAAAGCGTACTAGTTATGGCAGCTACTGGAAGGTAGTTGTGCTTTCTGGGTTCGAGGCCCACTGGTGGGTGTTGTCCAAAGATTGTTAATCATCACTTGTGGTTTGTGCAAGTATAGGCTTATAGCATGGACACGAGTTCTCTCACATTGACAGTGGCTTGATGAAAAACGCAGACTAACCTCACACTTGTCTAGTGCCCTTGGGAAGTGGAGATATTTGAGATGTATATATATCTCGAAGTCTCTACTTCTTTTGCGTGGGTCTGATGGTGTACTAGGTTAAAGCGTACTAGTTATGGCAGCTACTGGAAGGTAGTTGTGCTTTCTGGGTTCGAGGCCCACTGGTCGGTGTTGTCCAAAGATTGTTAATCTTCACTTGTGGTTTATGCAAGTATAGGCTTATAGCATGGACACGAGTTCTCTCACATTGACAGTGGCTTAATGAAAAACATAGACTAACCTCACACTTGTCTAGGGCCCTCGGGAAGTGGAAATATTTTAGGTGTATATATATCTCGAAGTCTCTACTTCTTTTGTAGGGTCTGATGGTGTAGTGGGTTAAAGCGTACTAGTTATGGCAGCTACTGGAAGGTAGTTGTGCTTTCTGGGTTCGAGGCCCACTGGTGGGTGTTGTCCAAAGATTGTTAATCTTCAATTTTGGTTTATGCAAGTATAGGCTGATAGCATGGACACGAGTTCTCTCACATTGACAGTGGCTTGATGAAAAACGCAGACTAACCTCACACTTGTCTAGTGCCTTCGGGAAGTGGAGATATTTGAGGTGTATATATATCTCGAAGTCTCAACTTCTTTTGTAGGGTCTGATGGTGTAGTGGGTTAAAGCATACTAGTTATGGCAGCTACTGGAAGGTAGTTGTACTCTCTGGGTTTGAGGCCCACTGGTGGGTGTTGTCCAAAAATTGTTAATCTTCACTTGTGGTTTATGCAAGTATAGGCTTATAGCATGGACACGAGTTCTCTCACATTGACAGTGGCTTGATGAAAAACGCAGACTAACCTCACACCTGTCTAGTGCCCTCAGGAAGTGGAGATATTTGAGGTGTATATATATCTCGAAGTCTCAACTTCTTTTGTAGGGTCTGATGGTGTAGTGGGTTAAAGCGTACTAGTTATGGCAGCTACTGGAAGGTAGTTGTGCTTTCTGGGTTCAAGGCCCACTGGTGGGTGTTGTCCAAAGATTGTTAATCTTCACTTGTGGTTTATGCAAGTATAGGCTTATAACATGGACCCGAGTTCTCTCACATTGACAGTGGCTTGATGAAAAACGCAGACTAACCTCACACTTGTCTAGTGCCCTCGGGAAGTGGAGATATTTGAGGTGTATATATATCTCGAAGTCTCTACTTCTTTTGTAGGGTCTGATGGTGTAGTGGGTTAAAGCGTACTAGTTATGGCAGCTACTGGAAGGTAGTTGTGCTTTCTGGGTTCGAGGCCCACTGGTGGGTGTTGTCCAAAGATTGTTAATCATCACTTGTGGTTTATGCAAGTATAGGCTTATAGCATGGACACGAGTTCTCTCACATTGACAGTGGCTTGATGAAAAACGCAGACTAACCTCACACTTGTCTAGTGCTCTTGGGAGGGGTGGAGATATTTGAGATGTATATATATCTCGAAGTCTCTACTTCTTTTGTAGGGTCTGATGGTGTAGTGGGTTAAAGCGTACTAGTTATGGCAGCTACTGGAAGGTAGTTGTGCTTTCTGGGTTCGAGGCCCACTGGTCGGTGTTGTCCAAAGATTGTTAATCTTTACTTGTGGTTTATGCAAGTATAGGCTTATAGCATGGACACGAGTTCTCTCACATTGACAGTGGCTTGATGAAAAACATAGACTAACCTCACACTTGTCTAGTGCCCTCGGGAAGTGGAAATATTTGAGGTGTATATATATCTCGAAGTCTCTACTTCTTTTGTAGGGTCTGATGGTGTAGTGGGTTAAAGCGTACTAGTTATGGCAGCTACTGGAAGGTAGTTGTGCTTTCTGGGTTCGAGGCCCACTGGTGGGTGTTGTCCAAAGATTGTTAATCTTCAATTTTGGTTTATGCAAGTATAGGCTGATAGCATGGACACGAGTTCTCTCACATTGACAGTGGCTTGATGAAAAACGCAGACTAACCTCACACTTGTCTAGTGCCCTCGGGAAGTGGAGATATTTGAGGTGTATATATATCTCGAAGTCTCAACTTCTTTTGTAGGGTCTGATGGTGTAGTGGGTTAAAGCGTACTAGTTATGGCAGCTACTGGAAGGTAGTTGTACTCTCTGGGTTTGAGGCCCACTGGTGGGTGTTGTCCAAAGATTGTTAATCTTCACTTGTGGTTTATGCAAGTATAGGCTTAGAGCATGGACACGAGTTCTCTCACATTGACAGTGGCTTGATGAAAAACGCAGACTAACCTCACACTTGTCTAGTGCCCTCGGGAAGAGGAGATATTTGAGGTGTATATATATCTCGAAGTCTCAACTTATTTTGTAGGGTCTGATGGTGTAGTGGGTTAAAGCGTACTAGTTATGGCAGCTACTGGAAGGTAGTTGTGCTCTCTGGGTTCGAGGCCCACTGGTGGGTGTTGTCCAAAGATTGTTAATCTTCACTTGTGGTTTATGCAAGTATAGGCTTATAACATGGACACGAGTTCTCTCACATTGACAGTGGCTTGATGAAAAACGCAGACTAACCTCACACTTGTCTAGTGCCCTCGGGAAGTGGAGATATTTGAGGTGTATATATATCTCGAAGTCTCTACATCTTTTGTAGGGTCTGATGGTGTAGTGGGTTAAAGCGTACTAGTTATGGCAGCTACTGGAAGGTAGTTGTGCTTTCTGGGTTCGAGGCCCACTGGTGGGTGTTGTCCAAAGATTGTTAATCATCACTTGTGGTTTATGCAAGTATAGGCTTATAGCATGGACACGAGTTCTCTCACATTGACAGTGGCTTGATGAAAAACGCAGACGAACCTCACACTTGTCTAGTGCCCTTGGGAAGTGGAGATATTTGAGATGTATATATATCTCGAAGTCTCTACTTCTTTTGTAGAGTCTGATGGTGCAGTGGGTTAAAGCGTACTAGTTATGGCAGCTACTGGAAGGTAGTTGTGCTTTCTGGGTTTGAGGCCCACTGGTCGGTGTTGTCCAAAGATTTTTAATCTTCACTTGTGGTTTATGCAAGTATAGGCTTATTGCATGGACACGAGTTCTCTCACATTGACAGTGGCTTGATGAAAAACATAGACTAACCTCACACTTGTCTAGTGCCCTCGGGAAGTGGAAATATTTGAGGTGTATATATATCTCGAAGTCTCTACTTCTTTTGTAGGGTCTGATGGTGTAGTGGGTTAAAGCGTACTAGTTATGGCAGCTACTGGAAGGTAGTTGTGCTTTCTGGGTTCGAGGCCCACTGGTGGGTGTTGTCCAAAGATTGTTAATATTCAATTTTGGTTTATGCAAGTATAGGCTGATAGCATGGACACGAGTTCTCTCACATTGACAGTGGCTTGATGAAAAACGCAGACTAACCTCACACTTGTCTAGTGCCTTCGGGAAGTGGAGATATTTGAGGTGTATATATATCTCGAAGTCTCAACTTCTTTTGTAGGGTCTGATGGTGTAGTGGGTTAAAGCGTACTAGTTATGGCAGCTACTGGAAGGTAGTTGTACTCTCTGGGTTTGAGGCCCACTGGTGGGTGTTGTCCAAAGATTGTTAATCTTCACTTGTGGTTTATGCAAGTATAGGCTTATAGCATGGACACGAGTTCTCTCACATTGACAGTGGCTTGATGAAAAACGCAGACTAACCTCACACTTGTCTAGTGCCATCGGGAAGTGGAGATATTTGAGGTGTATATATATCTCGAAGTCTCAACTTCTTTTGTAGGGTCTGATGGTGTAGTGGGTTAAAGCGTACTAGTTATGGCAGGTACTGGAAGGTAGTTGTGCTCTCTGGGTTCGAGGCCCACTGGTGGGTGTTGTCCAAAGATTGTTAATCTTCACTTGTGGTTTATGCAAGTATAGGCTTATAGCATGGACACGAGTTCTCTCACATTGACAGTGGCTTGATGAAAAACGCAGACTAACCTCACACTTGTCTAGTGCCCTCGGGAAGTGGAGATATTTGAGGTGTATATATATCTCGAAGTCTCAACTTCTTTTGTAGGGTCTGATGGTGTAGTGGGTTAAAGCGTACTAGTTATGGCAGCTACTGGAAGGTAGTTGTGCTTTCTGGGTTCGAGGCCCACTGGTGGGTGTTGTCCAAAGATTGTTAATCATCACTTGTGGTTTATGCAAGTATAGGCTTATAGCATGGACACGAGTTCTCTCACATTGACAGTGGCTTGATGAAAAACGCAGACGAACCTCACACTTGTCTAGTGCCCTTGGGAAGTGGAGATATTTGAGATGTATATATATCTCGAAGTCTCTACTTCTTTTGTAGAGTCTGATGGTGCAGTGGGTTAAAGCGTACTAGTTATGGCAGCTACTGGAAGGTAGTTGTGCTTTCTGGGTTTGAGGCCCACTGGTCGGTGTTGTCCAAAGATTTTTAATCTTCACTTGTGGTTTATGCAAGTATAGGCTTATTGCATGGACACGAGTTCTCTCACATTGACAGTGGCTTGATGAAAAACATAGACTAACCTCACACTTGTCTAGTGCCCTCGGGAAGTGGAAATATTTGAGGTGTATATATATCTCGAAGTCTCTACTTCTTTTGTAGGGTCTGATGGTGTAGTGGGTTAAAGCGTACTAGTTATGGCAGCTACTGGAAGGTAGTTGTGCTTTCTGGGTTCGAGGCCCACTGGTGGGTGTTGTCCAAAGATTGTTAATATTCAATTTTGGTTTATGCAAGTATAGGCTGATAGCATGGACACGAGTTCTCTCACATTGACAGTGGCTTGATGAAAAACGCAGACTAACCTCACACTTGTCTAGTGCCTTCGGGAAGTGGAGATATTTGAGGTGTATATATATCTCGAAGTCTCAACTTCTTTTGTAGGGTCTGATGGTGTAGTGGGTTAAAGCGTACTAGTTATGGCAGCTACTGGAAGGTAGTTGTACTCTCTGGGTTTGAGGCCCACTGGTGGGTGTTGTCCAAAGATTGTTAATCTTCACTTGTGGTTTATGCAAGTATAGGCTTATAGCATGGACACGAGTTCTCTCACATTGACAGTGGCTTGATGAAAAACGCAGACTAACCTCACACTTGTCTAGTGCCATCGGGAAGTGGAGATATTTGAGGTGTATATATATCTCGAAGTCTCAACTTCTTTTGTAGGGTCTGATGGTGTAGTGGGTTAAAGCGTACTAGTTATGGCAGGTACTGGAAGGTAGTTGTGCTCTCTGGGTTCGAGGCCCACTGGTGGGTGTTGTCCAAAGATTGTTAATCTTCACTTGTGGTTTATGCAAGTATAGGCTTATAGCATGGACACGAGTTCTCTCACATTGACAGTGGCTTGATGAAAAACGCAGACTAACCTCACACTTGTCTAGTGCCCTCGGGAAGTGGAGATATTTGAGGTGTATATATATCTCGAAGTCTCAACTTCTTTTGTAGGGTCTGATGGTGTAGTGGGTTAAAGCGTACTAGTTATGGCAGCTACTGGAAGGTAGTTGTGCTTTCTGGGTTCAAGGCCCACTGGTGGGTGTTGTCCAAAGATTGTTAATCTTTACTTGTGGTTTATGCAAGTATAGGCTTATAACATGGACACGAGTTCTCTCACATTGACAGTAGCTTGATGAAAAACGCAGACTAACCTCACACTTGTCTAGTGCCCTCGGGAAGTGGAGATATTTGAGGTGTATATATATCTCGAAGTCTCTACATCTTTTGTAGGGTCTGATGGTGTAGTGGGTTAAAGTGTACTAGTTGTGGCAGCTACTGGAAGGTAGTTGTACTCTCTGGGTTTGAGGCCCACTGGTGGGTGTTGTCCAAAGATTGTTAATCTTCACTTGTGGTTTATGCAAGTATAGGCTTATAGCATGGACACGAGTTCTCTCACATTGACAGTGGCTTGATGAAAAACGCAGACTAACCTCACACTTGTCTAGTGCCCTCGGGAAGTGGAGATATTTGAGGTGTATATATATCTCGAAGTCTCAACTTCTTTTGTAGGGTCTGATGGTGTAGTGGGTTAAAGCGTACTAGTTATGGCAGCTACTGGAAGGTAGTTGTGCTCTCTGGGTTCGAGGCCCACTGGTGGGTGTTGTCCAAAGATTGTTAATCTTCACTTGTGGTTTATGCATGTATAGGCTTATAGCATGGACACGAGTTCTCTCACATTGACAGTGGCTTGATGAAAAACGCAGACTAACCTCACACTTGTCTAGTGTCCTCGGGAAGTGGAGATATTTGAGGTGTATATATCTCGAAGTCTCTACTTCTTTTGTAGGGTCTGGATGGTGTAGTGGGTTAAAGCGTACTAGTTATGGCAGCTACTGGAAGGTAGTTGTGCTTTCTGGGTTCGAGGCCCACTGGTGGGTGTTGTCCAAAGATTGTTAATCTTCACTTGTGGTGTATGCAAGTATAGGCTTATAGCACGGACACGAGTTCTCTCACATTGACAGTGGCTTGATGAAAAACGCAGACAAACCTCACACTTGTCTAGTGCCCTCGGGAAGTGGAGATATTTGAGGTGTATATATATCTCGAAGTCTCTACTTCTTTTGTAGGGTCTGATGGTGTAGTGGGTTAAAGCGTACTAGTTATGGCAGCTACTGGAAGGTAGTGGTGCTTTCTGGGTTCGAGGCCCACTGGTGGGTGTTGTCCAAAGATTGTTAATCTTCACTTGTGGTTTATGCAAGTATAGGCATATAGCATGGACACGAGTTCTCTCACATTGACAGTGGCTTGATGAAAAACGCAGACTAACCTCACACTTGTCTAGTGCCCTTGGGAAGTGGAGATATTTGAGATGTATATATATCTCGAAGTTTCTAATTCTTTTGTAGGGTCTGATGGTGTAGTGGGTTAAAGCGTACTAGTTATGGCAGCTACTGGAAGGTAGTTGTGCTTTCTGGGTTCGAGGCCCACTGGTGGGTGTTGTCCAAAGATTGTTAATCTTCACTTGTGGTTTATGCAAGTATAGGCTTATAGCATGGACACGAGTTCTCTCACATTGACAGTGGCTTGATGAAAAACGCAGACTAACCTCACACTTGTCTAGTGCCCTCGGGAAGTGGAGATATTTGAGGTGTATATATATCTCGAAGTCTCTAGTTCTTTTGTAGAGTCTGATGGTGTAGTGGGTTAAAGCGTACTAGTTATGGCAGCTACTGGAAGGTAGATGTGCTTTCTGGGTTCGAGGCCCACTGGTGGGTGTTGTCCAAAGATTGTTAATCTTCACTTGTGGTTTATGCAAGTATAGGCTTATAGCATGGACACGAGTTCTCTCACATTGACAGTGGCTTGATGAAAAACGCAGACTAACCTCACACTTGTCTAGTGCCCTCGGGAAGTGGAGGTATTTGAGGTGTATATATATCTCGAAGTCTTTACTTTTTTTGTAGGGTCTGATGGTGTAGTGGGTTAAAGCGTACTAGTTATGGCAGCTACTGGAAGGTAGTGGTGCTTTCTGGGTTCGAAGCCCACTGGTGGGTGTTGTCCAAAGATTGTTAATCTTCACTTGTGGTTTATGCAGGTATAGGCTTATAGCATGGACACGAGTTCTCTCAAATTGACAGTGGCTTGATGAAAAACGCAGACTAACCTCACACTTGTCTAGTGCCCTCGGGAAGTGGAGATTTTTGAGGTGTATATATATCTCGAAGTCTCTACTTCTTTTGTAGGGTCTGATGGTGTAGTGGGTTAAAGCGTTCTAGTTATGGCAGCTACTGGAAGGTAGTTGTGCTTTCTGGGTTCGAGGCCCACTGGTGGGTGTTGTCCAAAGATTGTTAATATTCAATTTTGGTTTATGCAAGTATAGGCTGATAGCATGGACACGAGTTCTCTCACATTGACAGTGGCTTGATGAAAAACGCAGACTAACCTCACACTTGTCTAGTGCCTTCGGGAAGTGGAGATATTTGAGGTGTATATATATCTCGAAGTCTCAACTTCTTTTGTAGGGTCTGATGGTGTAGTGGGTTAAAGCGTACTAGTTATGGCAGCTACTGGAAGGTAGTTGTACTCTCTGGGTTTGAGGCCCACTGGTGGGTGTTGTCCAAAGATTGTTAATCTTCACTTGTGGTTTATGCAAGTATAGGCTTATAGCATGGACACGAGTTCTCTCACATTGACAGTGGCTTGATGAAAAACGCAGACTAACCTCACACTTGTCTAGTGCCATCGGGAAGTGGAGATATTTGAGGTGTATATATATCTCGAAGTCTCAACTTCTTTTGTAGGGTCTGATGGTGTAGTGGGTTAAAGCGTACTAGTTATGGCAGGTACTGGAAGGTAGTTGTGCTCTCTGGGTTCGAGGCCCACTGGTGGGTGTTGTCCAAAGATTGTTAATCTTCACTTGTGGTTTATGCAAGTATAGGCTTATAGCATGGACACGAGTTCTCTCACATTGACAGTGGCTTGATGAAAAACGCAGACTAACCTCACACTTGTCTAGTGCCCTCGGGAAGTGGAGATATTTGAGGTGTATATATATCTCGAAGTCTCAACTTCTTTTGTAGGGTCTGATGGTGTAGTGGGTTAAAGCGTACTAGTTATGGCAGCTACTGGAAGGTAGTTGTGCTTTCTGGGTTCGAGGCCCACTGGTGGGTGTTGTCCAAAGATTGTTAATCATCACTTGTGGTTTATGCAAGTATAGGCTTATAGCATGGACACGAGTTCTCTCACATTGACAGTGGCTTGATGAAAAACGCAGACGAACCTCACACTTGTCTAGTGCCCTTGGGAAGTGGAGATATTTGAGATGTATATATATCTCGAAGTCTCTACTTCTTTTGTAGAGTCTGATGGTGCAGTGGGTTAAAGCGTACTAGTTATGGCAGCTACTGGAAGGTAGTTGTGCTTTCTGGGTTTGAGGCCCACTGGTCGGTGTTGTCCAAAGATTTTTAATCTTCACTTGTGGTTTATGCAAGTATAGGCTTATTGCATGGACACGAGTTCTCTCACATTGACAGTGGCTTGATGAAAAACATAGACTAACCTCACACTTGTCTAGTGCCCTCGGGAAGTGGAAATATTTGAGGTGTATATATATCTCGAAGTCTCTACTTCTTTTGTAGGGTCTGATGGTGTAGTGGGTTAAAGCGTACTAGTTATGGCAGCTACTGGAAGGTAGTTGTGCTTTCTGGGTTCGAGGCCCACTGGTGGGTGTTGTCCAAAGATTGTTAATATTCAATTTTGGTTTATGCAAGTATAGGCTGATAGCATGGACACGAGTTCTCTCACATTGACAGTGGCTTGATGAAAAACGCAGACTAACCTCACACTTGTCTAGTGCCTTCGGGAAGTGGAGATATTTGAGGTGTATATATATCTCGAAGTCTCAACTTCTTTTGTAGGGTCTGATGGTGTAGTGGGTTAAAGCGTACTAGTTATGGCAGCTACTGGAAGGTAGTTGTACTCTCTGGGTTTGAGGCCCACTGGTGGGTGTTGTCCAAAGATTGTTAATCTTCACTTGTGGTTTATGCAAGTATAGGCTTATAGCATGGACACGAGTTCTCTCACATTGACAGTGGCTTGATGAAAAACGCAGACTAACCTCACACTTGTCTAGTGCCATCGGGAAGTGGAGATATTTGAGGTGTATATATATCTCGAAGTCTCAACTTCTTTTGTAGGGTCTGATGGTGCAGTGGGTTAAAGCGTACTAGTTATGGCAGGTACTGGAAGGTAGTTGTGCTCTCTGGGTTCGAGGCCCACTGGTGGGTGTTGTCCAAAGATTGTTAATCTTCACTTGTGGTTTATGCAAGTATAGGCTTATAGCATGGACACGAGTTCTCTCACATTGACAGTGGCTTGATGAAAAACGCAGACTAACCTCACACTTGTCTAGTGCCCTCGGGAAGTGGAGATATTTGAGGTGTATATATATCTCGAAGTCTCAACTTCTTTTGTAGGGTCTGATGGTGTAGTGGGTTAAAGCGTACTAGTTATGGCAGCTACTGGAAGGTAGTTGTGCTTTCTGGGTTCAAGGCCCACTGGTGGGTGTTGTCCAAAGATTGTTAATCTTTACTTGTGGTTTATGCAAGTATAGGCTTATAACATGGACACGAGTTCTCTCACATTGACAGTAGCTTGATGAAAAACGCAGACTAACCTCACACTTGTCTAGTGCCCTCGGGAAGTGGAGATATTTGAGGTGTATATATATCTCGAAGTCTCTACATCTTTTGTAGGGTCTGATGGTGTAGTGGGTTAAAGTGTACTAGTTGTGGCAGCTACTGGAAGGTAGTTGTACTCTCTGGGTTTGAGGCCCACTGGTGGGTGTTGTCCAAAGATTGTTAATCTTCACTTGTGGTTTATGCAAGTATAGGCTTATAGCATGGACACGAGTTCTCTCACATTGACAGTGGCTTGATGAAAAACGCAGACTAACCTCACACTTGTCTAGTGCCCTCGGGAAGTGGAGATATTTGAGGTGTATATATATCTCGAAGTCTCAACTTCTTTTGTAGGGTCTGATGGTGTAGTGGGTTAAAGCGTACTAGTTATGGCAGCTACTGGAAGGTAGTTGTGCTCTCTGGGTTCGAGGCCCACTGGTGGGTGTTGTCCAAAGATTGTTAATCTTCACTTGTGGTTTATGCATGTATAGGCTTATAGCATGGACACGAGTTCTCTCACATTGACAGTGGCTTGATGAAAAACGCAGACTAACCTCACACTTGTCTAGTGTCCTCGGGAAGTGGAGATATTTGAGGTGTATATATATCTCGAAGTCTCTACTTCTTTTGTAGGGTCTGGATGGTGTAGTGGGTTAAAGCGTACTAGTTATGGCAGCTACTGGAAGGTAGTTGTGCTTTCTGGGTTCGAGGCCCACTGGTGGGTGTTGTCCAAAGATTGTTAATCTTCACTTGTGGTGTATGCAAGTATAGGCTTATAGCACGGACACGAGTTCTCTCACATTGACAGTGGCTTGATGAAAAACGCAGACTAACCTCACACTTGTCTAGTGCCCTCGGGAAGTGGAGATATTTGAGGTGTATATATATCTCGAAGTCTCTACTTCTTTTGTAGGGTCTGATGGTGTAGTGGGTTAAAGCGTACTAGTTATGGCAGCTACTGGAAGGTAGTGGTGCTTTCTGGGTTCGAGGCCCACTGGTGGGTGTTGTCCAAAGATTGTTAATCTTCACTTGTGGTTTATGCAAGTATAGGCATATAGCATGGACACGAGTTCTCTCACATTGACAGTGGCTTGATGAAAAACGCAGACTAACCTCACACTTGTCTAGTGCCCTTGGGAAGTGGAGATATTTGAGATGTATATATATCTCGAAGTTTCTAATTCTTTTGTAGGGTCTGATGGTGTAGTGGGTTAAAGCGTACTAGTTATGGCAGCTACTGGAAGGTAGTTGTGCTTTCTGGGTTCGAGGCCCACTGGTGGGTGTTGTCCAAAGATTGTTAATCTTCACTTGTGGTTTATGCAAGTATAGGCTTATAGCATGGACACGAGTTCTCTCACATTGACAGTGGCTTGATGAAAAACGCAGACTAACCTCACACTTGTCTAGTGCCCTCGGGAAGTGGAGATATTTGAGGTGTATATATATCTCGAAGTCTCTAGTTCTTTTGTAGAGTCTGATGGTGTAGTGGGTTAAAGCGTACTAGTTATGGCAGCTACTGGAAGGTAGATGTGCTTTCTGGGTTCGAGGCCCACTGGTGGGTGTTGTCCAAAGATTGTTAATCTTCACTTGTGGTTTATGCAAGTATAGGCTTATAGCATGGACACGAGTTCTCTCACATTGACAGTGGCTTGATGAAAAACGCAGACTAACCTCACACTTGTCTAGTGCCCTCGGGAAGTGGAGGTATTTGAGGTGTATATATATCTCGAAGTCTTTACTTTTTTTGTAGGGTCTGATGGTGTAGTGGGTTAAAGCGTACTAGTTATGGCAGCTACTGGAAGGTAGTGGTGCTTTCTGGGTTCGAAGCCCACTGGTGGGTGTTGTCCAAAGATTGTTAATCTTCACTTGTGGTTTATGCAGGTATAGGCTTATAGCATGGACACGAGTTCTCTCAAATTGACAGTGGCTTGATGAAAAACGCAGACTAACCTCACACTTGTCTAGTGCCCTCGGGAAGTGGAGATTTTTGAGGTGTATATATATCTCGAAGTCTCTACTTCTTTTGTAGGGTCTGATGGTGTAGTGGGTTAAAGCGTTCTAGTTATGGCAGCTACTGGAAGGTAGTTGTGCTTTCTGGGTTCGAGGCCCACTGGTGGGTGTTGTCCAAAGATTGTTAATCTTAACTTGTGGTTTATGCAAGTATAGGCTTATAGCATGGACACGAGTTCTCTCACATTGACAGTGGCTTGATAAAAAACGCAGACTAACCTCACACTTGTCTAGTGCCCTCAGGAAGTGGAGATATTTGAGGAGTATATATATCTAGAAGTCTCTACTTCTTTTGTAGGGTCTGATGGTGTAGTGGGTTAAAGCGTACTAGTTATGGCAGCTACTAGAAGGTAGTTGTGCTTTCTGGGTTCGAGGCCCACTGGTGGGTGTTGTCCAAAGATTGTTAATCTTCACTTGTGGTTTATGCAAGTATAGGCTTATAGCATGGACACGAGTTCTCTCACATTGACAGTGGCTTGATGAAAAACGCAGACTAACCTCACACTTGTCTAGTGCCCTCGGGAAGTGGAGGTATTTGAGGTGTATATATATCTCGAAGTCTCTACTTCTTTTGTAGGGTCTGATGGTGTAGTGGGTTAAAGCGTACTAGTTATGGCAGCTACTGGAAGGTAGTTGTGCTTTCTGGGTTCGAGGCCCACTGGTGGGTGTTGTCCAAAGATTGTTAATCTTCAATTTTGGTTTATGCAAGTATAGGCTGATAGCATGGACACGAGTTCTCTCACATTGACAGTGGCTTGATGAAAAACGCAGACTAACCTCACACTTGTCTAGTGCCTTCGGGAAGTGGAGATATTTGAGGTGTATATATATCTCGAAGTCTCAACTTCTTTTGTAGGGTCTGATGGTGTAGTGGGTTAAAGCATACTAGTTATGGCAGCTACTGGAAGGTAGTTGTACTCTCTGGGTTTGAGGCCCACTGGTGGGTGTTGTCCAAAAATTGTTAATCTTCACTTGTGGTTTATGCAAGTATAGGCTTATAGCATGGACACGAGTTCTCTCACATTGACAGTGGCTTGATGAAAAACGCAGACTAACCTCACACCTGTCTAGTGCCCTCAGGAAGTGGAGATATTTGAGGTGTATATATATCTCGAAGTCTCAACTTCTTTTGTAGGGTCTGATGGTGTAGTGGGTTAAAGCGTACTAGTTATGGCAGCTACTGGAAGGTAGTTGTGCTTTCTGGGTTCAAGGCCCACTGGTGGGTGTTGTCCAAAGATTGTTAATCTTCACTTGTGGTTTATGCAAGTATAGGCTTATAACATGGACCCGAGTTCTCTCACATTGACAGTGGCTCGATGAAAAACGCAGACTAACCTCACACTTGTCTAGTGCCCTCGGGAAGTGGAGATATTTGAGGTGTATATATATCTCGAAGTCTCTACTTCTTTTGTAGGGTCTGATGGTGTAGTGGGTTAAAGCGTACTAGTTATGGCAGCTACTGGAAGGTAGTTGTGCTTTCTGGGTTCGAGGCCCACTGGTCGGTGTTGTCCAAAGATTGTTAATCTTTACTTGTGGTTTATGCAAGTATAGGCTTATAGCATGGACACGAGTTCTCTCACATTGACAGTGGCTTGATGAAAAACATAGACTAACCTCACACTTGTCTAGTGCCCTCGGGAAGTGGAAATATTTGAGGTGTATATATATCTCGAAGTCTCTACTTCTTTTGTAGGGTCTGATGGTGTAGTGGGTTAAAGCGTACTAGTTATGGCAGCTACTGGAAGGTAGTTGTGCTTTCTGGGTTCGAGGCCCACTGGTGGGTGTTGTCCAAAGATTGTTAATCTTCAATTTTGGTTTATGCAAGTATAGGCTGATAGCATGGACACGAGTTCTCTCACATTGACAGTGGCTTGATGAAAAACGCAGACTAACCTCACACTTGTCTAGTGCCCTCGGGAAGTGGAGATATTTGAGGTGTATATATATCTCGAAGTCTCAACTTCTTTTGTAGGGTCTGATGGTGTAGTGGGTTAAAGCGTACTAGTTATGGCAGCTACTGGAAGGTAGTTGTACTCTCTGGGTTTGAGGCCCACTGGTGGGTGTTGTCCAAAGATTGTTAATCTTCACTTGTGGTTTATGCAAGTATAGGCTTATAGCATGGACACGAGTTCTCTCACATTGACAGTGGCTTGATGAAAAACGCAGACTAACCTCACACTTGTCTAGTGCCCTCGGGAAGTGGAGATATTTGAGGTGTATATATATCTCGAAGTCTCAACTTATTTTGTAGGGTCTGATGGTGTAGTGGGTTAAAGCGTACTAGTTATGGCAGCTACTGGAAGGTAGTTGTGCTCTCTGGGTTCGAGGCCCACTGGTGGGTGTTGTCCAAAGATTGTTAATCTTCACTTGTGGTTTATGCAAGTATAGGCTTATAGCATGGACACGAGTTCTCTCACATTGACAGTGGCTTGATGAAAAACGCAGACTAACCTCACACTTGTCTAGTGCCCTAGGGAAGTGGAGATATTTGAGGTGTATATATATCTCGAAGTCTCAACTTCTTTTGTAGGGTCTGATGGTGTAGTGGGTTAAAGCGTACTAGTTATGGCAGCTACTGGAAGGTAGTTGTGCTTGCTGGGTTCAAGGCCCACTGGTGGGTGTTGTCCAAAGATTGTTAATCTTCACTTGTGGTTTATGCAAGTATAGGCTTATAACATGGACACGAGTTCTCTCACATTGACAGTGGCTTGATGAAAAACGCAGACTAACCTCACACTTGTCTAGTGCCCTCGGGAAGTGGAGATATTTGAGGTGTATATATATCTCGAAGTCTCTACATCTTTTGTAGGGTCTGATGGTGTAGTGGGTTAAAGCGTACTAGTTATGGCAGCTACTGGAAGGTAGTTGTGCTTTCTGGGTTCGAGGCCCACTGGTGGGTGTTGTCCAAAGATTGTTAATCATCACTTGTGGTTTATGCAAGTATAGGCTTATAGCATGGACACGAGTTCTCTCACATTGACAGTGGCTTGATGAAAAACGCAGACGAACCTCACACTTGTCTAGTGCCCTTGGGAAGTGGAGATATTTGAGATGTATATATATCTCGAAGTCTCTACTTCTTTTGTAGAGTCTGATGGTGCAGTGGGTTAAAGCGTACTAGTTATGGCAGCTACTGGGAGGTAGTTGTGCTTTCTGGGTTTGAGGCCCACTGGTCGGTGTTGTCCAAAGATTTTTAATCTTCACTTGTGGTTTATGCAAGTATAGGCTTATTGCATGGACACGAGTTCTCTCACATTGACAGTGGCTTGATGAAAAACATAGACTAACCTCACACTTGTCTAGTGCCCTCGGGAAGTGGAAATATTTGAGGTGTATATATATCTCGAAGTCTCTACTTCTTTTGTAGG
>NC_091178.1:20677473-20754973 GCF_040958095.1 Procambarus clarkii
ATAAATAAAACAATAAATAAATAAATAAATAAAACAATAAATAAATATATATATATATATATATATATATATATATATATATATATATATATATATATATATATATATATATATATATATATATATAACCACAAAATGAGAGCACAGATCACCAGGAAAATAGAAGAGGGCAATACCACAGGTGCCATCAGAATCATGACCAGCGATGACACTATTGCCCCCAGGAACGCCACGACAGCAGAGGCTCTTCAAGACAAACACCCACCCAGAGCCCCCGACAGCAGCAGGGATCCCCAGGAAAACAATGCTGGCATAGAACCCTTGACTGTTCGAGAATCTGAGGTGTACAAAGCAGCCATGTCTTTCCCAACAGGTTCAGCAGGGGGCTTTACAGGCCTAAGACCCCAGCACATCAAACAAATGCTGAACCCGGTGCTTGGAGATGCTGCAAAGGATCTTCTAGTGGAACTTACCAGATTCTCCAACATGTGTTTGGCTGGCGGCATCCCTGAGGACATCAGGCCTGTCTTTTATGGAGCAGCACTCTGTGCTCTAAAGAAGAAGGATAGGGGTATCAGGCCCATTGCCGTTGGCAACACCCTCCGACGCCTTGTAGCTAAGGCTGCAGTGAGATCTATCAGCCAGGAAGCAGCCACCTTGCTGAAACCTCATCAGCTCGGGTTTGGGATTCCCCTAGGTTGTGAAGCTGCAGCACATGCAGCGCGGGCTTACATTGTTGATCTCCCGGACCAGAAGGCACTAGTAAAGCTTGACTTCAAAAATGCCTTCAATCAAGTCAGACGAGACGCTGTCCTCAGGGCTGTACACAACCATTTCCGTCCCCTTTACCCATTCATCCGATCGTGCTACAGTGGGGACTCTAAGCTTCTTTTTGGGGAGCATGAAATAAACTCCTGTGAAGGTGTCCAACAAGGTGACCCCTTAGCCCCCCTCCTTTTCTGCCTAGCTATCAAAGAGGTCACTGATAGTCTGACAAGCGAGCTAAACATCTGGTACCTGGATGATGGCACTCTAGCTGGAACTCCGGAAACCATTTTGGGGGATATAAGGAAAATCCAGGAGCAGGGAGCAGCCTTAGGCCTCATTCTCAATGCATCCAAATGTGAAATAATCTCCCGCAACCCAGACATCACTGGGCAAATACAAAATGCTCTTCCAGACATTCTCGTTGTCGAACCACCGGACTGCACTCTCCTGGGTGCCCCCATTGGCCCACGAGCAATCGAGGAGGTCCTGGCTGCAAAAATCACTGACCTAAAGAGAATGCAGGACAGGATTGACAAGATTGATGCCCATGATGCTCTCTTTCTCCTTACAAGATGCCTGTCTCTCCCTAAGTTGACCTACTTTCTGAGATGTTCTCCATCCTACAGCAGCCCTAAGTTAAATGTGTATGACACCCTTCTGAGGTCCATGCTGGTGAAAGTCCTGAACCTGCCATTGGACGACTCTCAGTGGGAGCAAGCAACCCTTCCTGTAAGACTCGGCGGCCTTGGTGTCCGCACAGCCTCCCAAATTGCTCTACCAGCCTTCCTTTCCTCCTCTCATGCATCGCACGACCTCGTCAGAGATATTTTACCTGCAACCCTGAGAGATTCAGCAGGAATACACGATCCTGCTTTCACTGAATGTTCAAATCAGTGGAATGTTCTTGCAGCCCCAGCAACCATTATAGAGCCAACAAAACAACACAAACAGTCCGGCTGGGACCACCCTCTAGTGGAAAAAGTAGCTGATGCCATGCTAAGCGTCGCAACATCAGACAAGGAGAAAGCCCGCCTCAGAGCAGTGCGTGCCCCCCATGCAGGAGACTTCCTCCTGGCAGTACCCATGTCTGCAATGGGCACGCGCCTAGATCCAGAATCCCTTCGTGTAGCAGTGGCCCTCCGCCTTGGTGCCCCAATTCACACTGAATACAAGTGTATTTGCAACAGGGTGGAAGCAGACCAATACGGACTGCATGGGTTGCATTGCGGAAGCACAAAGGGCTGGCATGCAAGACACAACGAGGTCAATGACATCATCAAGAGAAGCCTCGTCTCAGCTGGGTGCCCAGCGGAGAGAGAACCTCGCATCCTAGGGGTCCAAAACCCGGATTTCCCAGCACTTCGCCCTGATGGCATCACCATATTCTCATGGAAGGAGGGTAGACAGTTGGTGTGGGACTACACATGTGTATCCACCCTGGCTGACACCTATGTACACTTCGGAGCTGATCAAGCAGGTGGGGCGGCCAACCACAGGGAAACAGCAAAATCACTCAAGTACAGGCGACTGGAAGGTCAATACCTCTTTGCTCCCATAGCGTCTGAGACGCATGGCCCCTGGGGCAAGAGTGCCTTGGGATTTCTCAAGGAATTGGGGTCCAAGCTCATTGACGTCACCAGAGACCCAAGGGCTTCCAGTTTTTTATTTCAGTGTGGCGATCCAGAGGGGAAATGCTTGCTGCGTCCTCGGTTCCTGTCCAGAAGCGGAGGAGCTTCAAGAGATCCATAACCTTTAGGCATTTGTCTTGTATGTTTTGTAACCTTTAAATACACAATAAAGGAAAAAAAAAAAAAAAAAAGAAAAAAGGGAAGGGGGTGGTAGGAGAAAAGCACACAGAAACTGTATTGGAGGGGACCCACATTCCCTCCAATGCGTTATGTGTGGTTTCCTCCGAGGCTATGGGTCCCCCTTCTTCCAGCCAGAGGTGGTACTCCCTTCCTTATTTTATATAAAATATATATATATATATATATATATATATATATATATATATATATATATATATATATATATATATATATATATATATATATATATATATATATATATATATATATATGTCGTACCTAGTAGCCAGAACTCACTTCTGAGCCTACTATGCAAGGCCCGATTTGCCTAATAAGCCAAGTTTTCATGAATTATTTGCTTTTCGACTACCTAACCTACCTAACCTAACCTAACTTTTTCGGCTACCTAACCTAACCTAACCTATAAAGATAGGTTAGGTTAGGTTAGGTAGGGTTGGTTAGGTTCGGTCATATATCTACGTTAGTTTTAACTCCAATAAAAAAAACCTGACCTCTTACATAATGAAATGGGTTGCTTTATCATTTCATAAGAAAAAAATTTGAGAAGATATATTAATTCATGAAAACTTGGCTTATTAGGCAAATCGGGCCTTGCATTGTAGGCTGAAAAGTGAGTTCTGGCTACTAGGTACGACATATATATATATGTCGTACCTAGTAGCCAGATACTCAAATAGTATTAAGCTTTAGTCATTAATGTTTTTCATGCCCGAAACGCTTTGCGTAATAGTGGCTTTAGGCATTGTATGTACTAGCTTTATCTATAAATCCATCAATCTTTGTAAAATGTCTTGTATGTATGTACCTTACCTAAATAAACATTTATTCATTTGTTTATTTATTAATATTACGGATTTGGCTAAGATGGCAGAGAACTTCCAGTTGGCGGGCAAAAGGCCCAATAAAAATAATTATAGCCCACATAGTTTGAGCCGGTCGGCCGAGCGGACAGCACGCTGGACTTGTGATCCTGTGGTCCTGGGTTCGATCCCAGGCGCCGGCGAGAAACAATGGGCAGAGTTTCTTTCACCCTATGCCCCTGTTACCTAGCAGTAAAATAGGTACCTGGGTGTTAGTCAGTTGTCACGGGCTGCTGACTGATGCCATCTACCATGATGTCAAGTTGACGGACTACACCCCTCTTCGCCTTCAATCCTATCGGATGAGTCCGGAAAAGAAGGCCATCGTACAGAAAGAGGTCAACTTCCTGCTCCAGCACGGCCTCATCCTGCCGAGCCAAGGCTCTTTGTGCTCGCCCTGCCTTTTGGTCCCTAAACCAGACGGCTCCTGGCGATTATGCACCAACTATCGGCAACTCAACAAGGTGTCTATTGTGGATGCCTATCCGCTGCCCCTCCTAGAAGACTGCATCGACGAAATCGATGCAGTCTAGAGAGGAGGAGGATATTCTAGAGAGGATACTATCAGTCCCACTCACCGAACGTACCAAGCAACTAACTGCGTTCGTAACATCCGTTGGTGTCTTCGAGTATCAAGTGTTACCGTTTGGCTTGCGTAATGCCCCTGCAACGTTCCAGAGGCTAATGAACTCTCTGCTCGCAAATGTGCCAAATGTCGGCCATATTTAGATGACATTGTCACTCTTTGATAGTAATTGGGCTGACCACATAGCTAGGTTATGCCAGTTGTTTACAGTTCTAAAAAGTGCAAATTTAACTCTAAATGCAAAAAAGTGTCATTTTGGCCAAGGCACAGTGATGTATCTTGGTTATGAAGTGGGCCAAGTAAAAGTGTTACCTCGGCAAGATAAAATCAGTGCCATTCTGGAGTATCCAGTGCTCTGGTCTAAAAAGGACGTTCAAAGGTTTATCGGTATGTATAACCTTTCCTGTGTCGTCACTCCTCTCACGGACTTATTGCTAAAGGTTGTTAAATTTAAGTGGTCAACAGACTGTGCAGAGGTGTTTAAAAATTTTAAATTGATCTTAGCTTCTGCCCCAGTGCTCGCTAGTCCAAGGTTCGACCGACCTTTTAAAATTTATGTTGACGCGTCTGACTCGGGTGCTGGTGCAGTGTTGTTGCAAACTGGGGATGATCAAGTGGACCACCCAGTATACTATTACTCTGTGAAATTTGACAAGGCGCAACGCAATTATTCAGTGGTAGAAAAAGAAGCATTGGCGCTAGTGTTAACATGTAAAAAGTTTGAAGTATTTCTAACAGGTAATATAGTGGAAGTGTACACGGACCATAACCCACTAGTGTTCTTAAACCAGATAAAGGAGAAAAATAAACGCATTTTCAGGTGGGCATTGTATCTACAGGACTTCAATCTTTCCATTACCCACCTACTGGGCTCGCTCAACGTGATAGCCAATGCGCTGTCCCGGTTACCTAAGTAACTTCCATCTGAGCCACAGGAAGCCATATACCAACTGTCATACTTTAGTTATTTTTTTTAGGTTCTCCTGTGACATTAAATATTCCGTGTCAAACTTATTTACATCCCTTTTTTTTGTATGTGCTTTTTCTTTCAGAGAATTCTTTCCTGTGTGTTACGAACCCGGATCCAACGTCCGAGCCTGGAGCAGTGACAAACACGCCATCTGTGGGTCAGCTCCCGAAACCCCCGCCAAACGAACGACGACACCTAGTGAGGACAGCGTGTACTGGCCTCGAGGACCAGTTTCCAGTCTGGTTCAGCGCTCAACACCGCCGCCGCTGACCTCTGGTGAGGTGGTGCTCAGACTACAACGCCATCTATGGAGTGGATATGTCGGGCGTTTGTGTCTGAGCCTGTAAGTGTGGTGTTTTAGTGTCCCTGTTATTGATGACGTGTCTGCTTACAGAGCCGACCTGGGACCACTGTGTTGAAGGTGGAGTCAGTCTACCCGAGGCAGCCAGTCTCCATACTGTCCAGTTTGCTGCAGCTGTTGTGACGTCGTCCCCCCGGAAGAACACTATGGTGTGTTAAGCCTGCCAGTGGAGTGGCAGTGGAAGGATTTACCCGGGACCGACGGTTGGAGACGATAATCCACTGGGGTATTGAGGACAGGAGGGTGATTGGTGATATCACACGAGACTCCTGTCTAGGGCGTACCCCTTTTATCGTTCGTGGAGTGGCCGTGCCAGCCTTGGTGGCTCAGTACCTGCCAGCAGACCTGCTGGACGTGTGGTTGACGGCCTCCACGACGGTGCCCCCAGTGGACCTGTGTTGTGGCTGACCTGTGGCCAGGGTAGACTCGGCGTTCTCAGAGGACACGTCTTGAGGCCACGAAGAAAGCACCGCGGACTCAGCACCTAGCTTCAAGGATCCATAGTCTCCAGCAGAAGACTACAGTGTTGATCCCCTTTGTAAAGTGTTAATACCCCTCCCCCTTGTGTATGTTTTACTTTTATATATTTAAATGGTGATGGTGAACATTATATAATATTAAGTTCTTAACTTTCTTTCCCTACTCCCTTTAAGTTACTTGCGTCACGGATCGCATCCCTTGATAGCCTCTACTGGCTTGGGGCCGGATATATATCTTCCTCTAACTACATCATCACCCCGTTGCGTCCCGAGAGGGCCGTAACATAATTGGCATCCCCAGCGGGATCCGTCCCCTTGTTAAGTATGTTTGACAGGGGTGGTGAAGTGGCGTAATCCCTGTATATAATTCCCCCTGTGTGACGATTGTGACGTTATACGTCCTGTGTGGTGCTCAGAGTGACTAAGTGCGATATTGTGCAGTGCGGTGCTCGCTGTGATTAAGCGATTAAGTGCAATATTGACTAGTGCGGTGCTCAGTGATTTAGTGCACTATTGTAGAGCGAAGTGTTCGCTTGGACTCAGTGCAATATTGGGTAGTGTGGTGCCCGAAGTGATTACGTGCAATATTGGCAAGTGCAGTGTTTGGTGCGATAAAGGGCCATATTGACGTAGAACAGTGCTCAGTGCGTTAAGTGCTAACGTGTAAGCGGTGTGTTAAGTGCTAGTTGAGTGTTCCATCTGTGACAATGGCAGAAAAAGCTACCATCGATGATCTGGACGATGTTCAGGCTTTTCTGAACAGAGTGGACTGTCTTGCCAGATTAAAGTATCTGAGCAAACAGGAACTTGTACTAGTGAGCGCCTACCTGGAGATCAAGATCCGTGCCAGTGATTCCCGTGTGGAGATCTTGTCCAAGGTTCACCGGCACCTGAAGGCAGAAGAGAAACAGGAAGGCGAGACTCCTAGTACAAGGGAAGGTGAGGAAATAGCTTCCACAGAAAAGGAAGATAAGGGCAGTGACATTGACAGTGATGCAGGTGAGCTTAATATCAGCTTCCTAACAGTCAAAATGCGTGCCCTAGAGATCAATCGCGAGATAGAGTGGAAGAAGTTAGAAGTAGAACGAGAATTAAAAGATAAAGAAGTGGAGATGAAAAATAAAGAAATGGAGATGAAAGAAAAGGAATTGGCGATGAGGCGTCTAGAATTAGAAGATAAACGAGAGAGAGAAGAACGAGAAAGAGAAGAGAAACGAGAGAGAGAAGAACGAGAAAGAGAAGAGAGACGAGAGAGAGAAGAACGAGAAGGAGAGAGAGAAGAACGAGAAAGAGAAGAAAAAGAAAGACAGAGACAACATGAATTAGAAGTATTACGATTAGGCGCTGGACAGAGACAAACTGGAGTAAGCGGTTTCGATCCGGTAAGGAATATCAAAATGGTCCCCAAATTCAACGAGAGAGAAGTTTCGAAGTTCTTCGCAGCCTTCGAGAAAGTCGCTGCCTCTTTGGAGTGGCCAAGGGAGAATTGGGCCATCATGATACAGTCAGTCTTGACTGGGAAGGCCCAAATCGCCTACTCTACATTATCCCTTGACGACTCCGGCGATTACGATATGGTGAAGAAAGTGGTGCTCATGGCGTACCAATTGGTACCGGAGGCATATAGGCAAAAGTTCAGAAACCTGAAGAAGACCTCAGAGCACACTTTCACCGAATTCGCCACCATCAAGGAGCGACTTTTTCAAGAATGGTGTGCCTCTCGGAAGGTGGAGACCAAGGAAGACCTCGAGCAGCTGATTCTGCTCGAGGACTTCAAGGATTGTTTGTCTGGAGACCTCAAGACGAACTTAGAGGAACAGCAGGTGGAGACCTTGAGTGCAGCAGCCACCATGGCTGAAGAGTACATCCTGACTCATAGGCCGTCTGCTAAGTACGTCCCAAGGAATTACCAGCGCCGGTTTGACAGACCTCATGATGAAGAAGAAAGACCCGTCCCACAAAGTGCTAAGAAGACGCCCCCAAGTAGCCCCCGAAGAACAAGTCCTAGTAGTCCGAAACACCGGAGCCCGAGGAGGAATATGGTGTGCTGGACTTGTGGGCAGAAAGGGCACATAGCTGCTAGGTGCCGAGGCAGAAGAGGTGGCAGCGCACGAAGGGAGGTGATGTTGATGAGCTGTGTTACACCACCAGTAGGAAACCAGTCGACGACGACGCAGGAAGGACCAAGTTTGTTGGCCCCTCACACTTCCACCGGGTATGTAACGAGTGATCATACTGGTACATCAATTGTAGTGCTCAGAGATAGTGGAGCAGCCCAGTCCCTGATCGTGAAGAGCTCGTTACCCGAGGGAGTAAGTGTGGATGGGAGACCAGAGGTTATCCTGGTTGGGTTTCCAAGGACGCAGTACATCGCCCCCTTAGTGCCAGTACATCTCGACTCGCCTTATTTCAGCGGCACATGTGCGTTGGCAGTAGTCGATACCCTCCCTGTGGCTGGGATTCACGTGGTACTAGCCAACGACTTGGTGACAGATTGGAGCATCAATCTTCCCAAGGTTGCGGACGAGTCTACCGGAACAGCAAAGTCTGAGGTGTCTACAGGCAATGGTAATGTCCAGGTAAAGACAGACCCAGATGTAACTATGTTTAATTTGTCCTCTCGCCTACAGATTGAGAACGATCTAGCAGTGTCTCCTGATTCTCTCGACGAGGAACATGAAGTTAAGAAGGCAGAGGTACCTGAGCAAGAAGAGAGGCCTTGTGTGCGGGCACCCACGGATATCAACGAGTCTGGAGCGAAGGCGGATGTGTGCTTGCGGTATGGCAAGTTACAGCATGTAGTGAACCAGCCAGAGATTCCCCAGACGTCAGAGGTAGGTGCGGTGTGTTCAAAAGGTCTAGTGCCCTCTTCGGTCCAAGCCAGGCGTGTGGATGTGGCCGGCTATGGACATGACTGGCTCGGGAAGCTTATCCCTCAATTGGCCTCATGTTTCTTAGCGATATTTTGTTTTATTCTCCTATGTGCTCTCTGTGTTCTCAGTAAGGATCAGTGGACGACCCGAAGGATGATGGCTCCCGTGAACATCGAGAAGAGGTCCCAGGGATTGGAGATTTGTACTGCAGGCGTTGCAGTTGAAGAAGGGACCTGGAAGGTGATGGTTGATACAGGAGGTACGACATGTGATAAAATGAGTGACTGTTTCCGACAGGTTGACACCCCCCACGTGACTGCTGAGCCTCAATGCAGCGTTATGTGGAACGTTGGTCGACCTGACGGTGGCAGAGCGAATGCCACCTGCGACGTACGAACAGCCCCGTTGGGACTAGGTGTGGACCTAGTAGAGTATGCTGTAAGTACTGTTTTACCCGCTGTCGCTATCACTCTGAATTATCAGACCCCTGTATTCCAGGTTCCTGTCTCCCTGAAGGACCATCGGACCGGCACCAGAAATGCCGTCTGTGGTCAGCCATCATCGGTGCCACGACATAAGGAAGTGTCGAGTCACCCCAGATCGTGTCGAAACCAATCCGTACTAGAGAGATGTGAGATGACGCCCCTGCTTGACATCGCAGTGAAGACGTGGAAAATTACGTCAGGCAGATCATTGCCTTCCATTTTCAAGCTCCCTTTGGGCCAGGGTTTCTCAGTAGAAAAGTTCTGTGGACAAGACAGCCTCATCACTCTAGTTCATAGTATAAGTAAGTCCATTTGGAGTTGTGTCGTCGTACTAATTTGGTTTGTGTTTCTTTTTATAGAACCCCAAACCAAATTCTTTTTGGTGGGGAGGTGTTACGAACCCGGATCCAACGTCCGAGCCTGGAGCAGTGACAAACACGCCATCTGTGGGTCAGCTCCCGAAACCCCCGCCAAACGAACGACGACACCTAGTGAGGACAGCGTGTACTGGCCTCGAGGACCAGTTTCCAGTCTGGTTCAGCGCTCAACACCGCCGCCGCTGACCTCTGGTGAGGTGGTGCTCAGACTACAACGCCATCTATGGAGTGGATATGTCGGGCGTTTGTGTCTGAGCCTGTAAGTGTGGTGTTTTAGTGTCCCTGTTATTGATGACGTGTCTGCTTACAGAGCCGACCTGGGACCACTGTGTTGAAGGTGGAGTCAGTCTACCCGAGGCAGCCAGTCTCCATACTGTCCAGTTTGCTGCAGCTGTTGTGACGTCGTCCCCCCGGAAGAACACTATGGTGTGTTAAGCCTGCCAGTGGAGTGGCAGTGGAAGGATTTACCCGGGACCGACGGTTGGAGACGATAATCCACTGGGGTATTGAGGACAGGAGGGTGATTGGTGATATCACACGAGACTCCTGTCTAGGGCGTACCCCTTTTATCGTTCGTGGAGTGGCCGTGCCAGCCTTGGTGGCTCAGTACCTGCCAGCAGACCTGCTGGACGTGTGGTTGACGGCCTCCACGACGGTGCCCCCAGTGGACCTGTGTTGTGGCTGACCTGTGGCCAGGGTAGACTCGGCGTTCTCAGAGGACACGTCTTGAGGCCACGAAGAAAGCACCGCGGACTCAGCACCTAGCTTCAAGGATCCATAGTCTCCAGCAGAAGACTACAGTGTTGATCCCCTTTGTAAAGTGTTAATACCCCTCCCCCTTGTGTATGTTTTACTTTTATATATTTAAATGGTGATGGTGAACATTATATAATATTAAGTTCTTAACTTTCTTTCCCTACTCCCTTTAAGTTACTTGCGTCACGGATCGCATCCCTTGATAGCCTCTACTGGCTTGGGGCCGGATATATATCTTCCTCTAACTACATCAGAGTAAGAACCCCGTTGCGTCCCGAGAGGGCCGGAACACTGTGTGTGCTTTTTCTTTCAGAAAATTTATTTGTGTGTGCTTATTCTTTCAGAGAATTCCTTTGTGCTTTTTCTTGCAGAGAAATTTTTGTTTTTGGTTGATTTTCTTTTATTGCATAGATTTTCCTTTTTATTCCGTGTATGCTCTTACAAAAAATATGACTACTATTCTAGTAGCCACATTTCTTTTTCTCTGCAGGGGGAGGAGTGTTACGACCCTGGGTTTCTTAGTTGGAAACCAAAGGTCAAATTGAGCTCTTATAATTACTATACATAAATTCATAGAATTGGATCATGTGAGAAGGATATTTAATTACAATAACATTTATATCATGGCTCCTTAAACCGATTGTATGCCTTATTCCCGTCGCCCTTGCCAAACGTAAGATGAATCTTGTTTCTCACAGAGCATTCAGACTCTGAGCTTGTTGTTGATTAAATATAATATTGAACTAGTTATCAGCTATTCTTAGAACTATTAGAGTAACTAGTAACGAAGGCCAGTGAAGACTTGTATTGTTTGTAGCTGCACGATCAGCTAGGTATCTTCCCGGCAACAACAACGTGAGAGAGCTCGGGGACTGAAGGCTGGTACCTCCTTCTCTGGACTACTGTGCTTGGGTCAACACCTCTGCTGTGTGGCTCTGTCTCCTCCTTTTCCTACTCCTCTCTTCCCTTACCCCTTGCTGGGTTTATTCCACAGGATCTTGATTCGAGCTATTGGCCCTTCTGAGTAACACGTCATACATCCCATAACATAACACTTGCTTATCAATCTTCAACCAAAATGTCAGATCACTTAGTAAATATTTTGATGATATAAATGCACTACTCTCAGCGCTAGGTACTGAACTATCGTTCATTATTTTAACAGAAACCTGGCTAAGTAAAGACCATACCAAACTCTACAACTTAGCTGGTTATAGAGCCATTCACAACTGTAGGTCTAATAAAAAAAGGAGGTGGCACAGTCATATACTACCAAGATACCTTCACCTGCAACAGTATCATTAGTGATAGAGATGACTAGTGTGCATTTACTTTTGCTCAATTTCCAATTAAATCCCTTAAATGCTCCTTGGATGTTGGAGCCATTTATAGATTTCCCAATACTAACATAGCTGCATTCTCAGATAACTTGAGGAATCTCATCATAAACAACAACCTCAACAAAAGTCACATAGTTCTGGGGGGGTGATTTCAATATTGACCTAGGGCAACAAAATAGTCCTCAAGTCGACTATTTCCTTAACAGCATGAATTCCTGTATGCTCATCCCTGAAATCACCAGGCCCACCCGATTCACGTTGCTCGTTCTCGTTCTCGCACTTGCTTATTGTCAATATTGGCTTATTTAATAAGTGCATATGTGACATACTAATTGATTGTAAATATTTTAGTTTACCTTGAAAAGCTTCATAGAAAACACCGACCTCACCTAACCTTCTTAGTATATTAAGATAAGCATCTTATTGCTTCTTATTTACAATTATTACTTAACCTATGAACGGTATAGGTTAAGTAATAATTGTAATTGAGAAGCAATAAGATGCTTATCTTAACATACTAAGAAGGTTAGGTGAGGTCGGTGTTTTCTATGAAGCTTTTCAAGGTAAACTACAATATTTATAATCAATTAGTATGTCACATATGCACTTATTAAATAAGCCAATATTGACTATACGCAAGTGTGAGAACGGGTTGTACTCAAACATCCACTACAATCCTGGATCACTTATGGACTAACATAACAGCTCCCCTTACATCAGGTATAATCACTGACAGAACAACTGACCCCTATCCTACCTTCTTTGTAGCGAATATGACCATAACACCACCATAGTATAGTAGGCTGAGAAGTGCGTTCTGGCTACTAGGTACGACATATATATATATATATATATATATATATATATATATATATATATATATATATATATATATATATATATATATATATATATATATATATATATATATATATATATATATATATATGTCGTACCTAATAGCCAGAACGCACTTCTCAGCCTACTATTCAAGGCCCGATTTGCCTAATAAGCCAAGTTTTCATGAATTAATGTTTTTTCGTCTACCTAACCTAACCTAACCTAGCTTTTTTTGGCTACCTAACCTAACCTTACCTATAAATATAGGTTAGGTTAGGTTAGGTAGGGTTGGTTAGGTTCGGTCATATATCTACGTTAATTTTAACTGTAATAAAAAAAATTGACCTCATACATAGAGAAAAGGGTTGCTTTATCATTTCATAAGAAAAAAATTATAGTAAATATATTAATTCAGGAAAACTTGGCTTATTAGGCAAATCGGGCCTTGAATAGTAGGCTGAGAAGTGAGTTCTGGCTACTAGGTACGACATATATATATATATATATATATATATATATATATATATATATATATATATATATATATATATATATATATATATATATATAAATATATATATATATATATATATATATATATATATATATATATATATATATATATATATATATTAGTATATTTTGGTAGCAGTCTTTCCTGTAGACATATATTATTAAATATGACCGAAAAAGAAAGATTAATAATTCTAACACGAATTTTCTAAATCTTTAGTACATTTCTTTTCACTGTTGGAGGTAAATCAAAAATCAATTCTCCAAAATTCATTTTTATTTCTAGTCTGACGCGACACGAGCGCGTTTCGTAAAACTTATTACATTTTCAAAGACTTTAGTTTACAAATACACAACTGAATAGAACTTACGCATCTCCGATTTTATATCTACATTTTAGTGAGGTGGATGGGGTGAGGTGGCATTAATAGGGTATTAATTTCATCAACACAAGACAGAACAAGAGGTGGCATTAATAGGGTATTAATTTCATCAACACAAGACAGAACACGAAACAATGGGTATTGAATAGAAGTATTTGTAGAAAGCCTATTGGTCCATGTTTCTTGATGCTTCTATATTGGAGCGGAGTCTTGAGGTGGGTAGAATATAGTTGTGCATTAATTGGCTGTTGATTGCTGGTGTTGGCTTCTTGATGTGTAGTGCCTCGCAAACGTCAAGCCGCCTGCTATCGCTGTATCTATCGATGATTTCTGTGTTGTTTACTAGGATTTCTCTGGCGATGGTTTGGTTGTGGGAAGAGATTATATGTTCCTTAATGGAGCCCTGTTGCTTATGTATCGTTAAACGCCTAGAAAGAGATGTTGTTGTCTTGCCTATATACTGGGTTTTTTGGAGCTTACAGTCCCCAAGAGGGCATTTGTAGGCATAGACGACGTTAGTCTCTTTTAAAGCGTTCTGTTTTGTGTCTGGAGAGTTTCTCATGAGTAGGCTGGCCGTTTTTCTGGTTTTATAGTAAATCGTCAGTTGTATCCTCTGATTTTTGTCTGTAGGGATAACGTTTCTATTAACAATATCTTTCAGGACCCTTTCCTCCGTTTTATGAGCTGTGGAAAAGAAGTTCCTGTAAAATTGTCTAATAGGGGGTATAGATGTTGTGTTAGTTGTCTCTTCAGAGGTTGCATGGCGTTTCACTATCCTTCTTATGATGTCTTCGACGAAACCATTGGAGAAGCCGTTGTTGACTAGGACCTGCCTTACCCTACAGAGTTCTTCGTCGAATTGCTTCCATTCTGAGCTGTGGCTGAGAGCACGGTCGACATATGCATTAACAACACTCCTTTTGTACCTGTCTGGGCAGTCGCTGTTGGCATTTAGGCACATTCCTATGTTCGTTTCCTTAGTGTAGACTGCAGTGTGGAAACCTCCGCTCTTTTCCATGACTGTTACATCTAGAAAGAGCAGCTTCCCATCCTTTTCCATCTCGTAAGTGAAACGCAGCACGGAACTCTGCTCAAATGCCTCCTTCAGCTCCTGCAGATGTCTGACACCAGGCACCTGTGTGAAAATGTCGTCAACATACCTGCAGTATATGGCCGGTTTCAAGTTCATGTCGACTAAGACTTTTTGCTCGATGGTACCCATGTAGAAGTTTGCAAACAGGATACCTAGGGGAGAACCCATGGCGACCCCATCTACTTGCTTATACATGTGCCCATCCGGGCTCAAGAAGGGTGTCTCTTTAGTACAAGCTTGGAGTAGTTTCCTCAGAATATTTTCTGGTATGTCAAGAGGAGTACAGGCTGGATCACGATACACTCTGTCGGCTATCATCCCGATTGTCTCGTCCACAGGTACGTTGGTAAACAGCGATTCTACGTCCAACGAGGCTCTTATCCCTGTGGCCCGTGTGCCCCGCAGTAAGTCAACAAATTCCTTTGGAGACTTCAGGCTGAAGGCGCAGGGAACATAAGGAGTCAGCAGGCCGTTGAATCGCTTCGCCAGTCTGTACGTGGGTGTGGGTATCTGGCTAATGATTGGCCGAAGTGGGTTTCCAGGCTTGTGTGTCTTGACATTTCCATATGCATATCCAGGTTTATATTCCCCAATGATCTTTGGCAGGTGGAGTCAAAAAAACCCAGTATATAGGCAAGACAACAACATCTCTTTCTAAGCGTTTAACGATGCATAAGCAACAGGGCTCCATTAAGGAACATATAATCTCTTCCCACAACCAAACCATCGCCAGAGAAATCCTAGTAAACAACACAGAAATCATCGATAGATACAGCGATAACAGGCGGCTTGACGTTTGCGAGGCACTACACATCAAGAAGTAAACACCAGCAATCAACAGCCAATGAATGCACAACTATATTCTACCCACCTCAAGACTCCGCTCCAATATAGAAGCATCAAGAAACATGGACCAATAGGCTTTCTACAAATACTTCTATTCAATACCCATTGTTTCGTGTTCTGTCTTGTGTTGATGAAATTAATACCCTATTAATGCCACCTCACCCCATCCACCTCACTAAAATGTAGATATAAAATCGGAGATGCGTAAGTTCTATTCAGTTGTGTATTTGTAAACAAAAAGTCTTTGAAAATGTAATAAGTTTTACGAAACGCGCTCGTGTCGCGTCAGACTAGAAATAAAAATGAATTTTGGGGAATTGATTTTTTATTTACCTCCAACAGTGAAAAGAAATGTACGAAAGATTGAGAAAATTCGTGTTAGAATTATTAATCTTACTTTTTCGGTCATATTTAATAATATACATATATATATATATATATATATATATATATATATATATATATATATATATATATATATATATATATATATATATATATATATATATATATACATATATATACATATATATATACATTTAATATATATATATATGTATACATATATATATATATATATATATATATATATATATATATATATATATATATATATATATATATATATATATATATATATATATATATATATATTGTTGGGGGTTTCACCTCTCTTCTCTCTAGTCTGGGGTGAGCAAATGTTATGCTCAAGGTAACTCACCGTAGCCCTGCGGGTCTTCCCTCAATCCTCACGGCGCCACTGCACGCCAGGAGAGTCTCCCAGTTAATCTTAACGGCCTCTTATTAAGAAAGAGTGAGAACACGACTCGTGTACTTGACTGTCGTGTGCCCTCCCCAACAATCGGGCTCTACGGTTACCCACAAGGTCGCCAACTGGTGTTTTAGGTGGCCAGTAACACCAACAGTGGACTAGTGGAATGAGTGGTAGCCTTGGCAAGGTCACACTCAAAAGATCAGGAATCAGGCAGGTACTTATTGTTATCACTCAATGCTTTCAGTACAATGTAGCCACAAGATCAATGGAGGGAATGATAAAAACACAAAGATAGTTTTGTATTTTACTTAAAATGTATGAAAGATGTCACAAAGGCCAAACAACAACAAATAAGTCAACTGATCCCGACGCGGCCGGAAGTTCCCACGGATAGTATGCGATCACTATGGTGGCAACACTCCCCTCCTCATCAAGTGTCAAGATCAGCTGATTGCCTGGCTCCCGCGCGAAAGCTTTGCTTGTTTTCTAGATTCGCGCACGCTGTTTCTTTAAATTCTCCAATATTACCATGAACTCGCACACACGATATTGGCTACAATAGCACGTATCACTTGGTTACACTGTACTCAGGCTCAAACAGTCTTTTCTACAATCAATGCTATAATGACTCACTGTAATGGCTTTACACTGTTATTCATCCAACAATATATTATGAAATATTAACACTGGAGTTTTCAGTACTTTCTCTCGTGGGCAATAACTCAATAATTCACTGTACTCACAAACGACTTATCACTGCATGAACATAGCATATATAATGTAGTCACATCAAATATCAATACATGGAAAATAAATGATTTCTGGGCGCACAGCCTAACTTTCAAATACTGGCATAATATTATATATAATTTACCACTATATGTTCATATCAAAATCTATAGAAAGATATACACAACACAGTAAATTTATCACTTGTTCCTGGTGCCTGTACACACCAATAATCAACATGAATATTACAAGTACTCTTGATAGTACTGTCTAGCACACTGGTGCTTTACCGTGACATGGGTGAGACTTGCTCACGACATATAAAATCCTCAGGCTAGAAAATATAGCCGAATAACATAGCTAACTAAAGGGGAATGGGGAGGGCACTAGAAACACCTACTTCACCCTATCCTCCGATGAGAGTCGAGATGTAGCTCCTGGTCCTCGTGTCGGGAACGCCCCCACATTACACGTCGTCGTGTCCTACCAGAGCCTCTCGTCATCCCACCATTTAGCGCGTCGTCTCCGTGCCTCCTCACTGCAGGTCCGTCCTCCTTCTTAACTTCTTGAAGGTTGGAGTCGGTCTCCTCGCCGTCGTCTTCTCCCAGCAACGGCTGTCGCCTACGTCTCAGCTACAGTCGTCCGGTTTCCCCAAATAGTCCTCTCTTCCTCAGCTACCCAGTGGCTCTGTCTGCCACTACGCTGTCACGAACTGGTGAATTGCCACAGACGCCACATACGTCACTGCACGGCTTCACTGCTACTGGCACAGTACCTGACTGGAGCACTTGTTGCTCAAATAACCGTCAATTCCCTCTTCTGGTTCAACACATGAACTAGGGAAGACTTCTCAGAGTACTGGCGGACTTCAGGTGACGCGTAAATCCACGGGAGCGGGAACAACTGTCCAACTGACAGGACCAACCGTCGCACGTCCGACCTCTATGACGTGTCGTGTCTGACTGCTGGCGCCAGCCCGGCGCGCTGGCCGGACCCCCTTCCTTCGTGACGTCACTTTTGCTACGGGAGGTTTTCATTGGCTCCCGGTGCCACATTGCTGTCGGTGGCCAATCCGGTGCCACTGACGTCACACGGTTTTGGCGGGAGATCAGGTAGGTAAGCGCCATCTTGGCTCCCTAAAGTACCTAAACCACAGGCCAAAATATTACTATTTCACAAATTTCTCGGCTCTCCGAGAACACTTCACTCTCTCCCATATATCAAATTGTAGCCTGCAACGTAGAGAACGCTTGGGAAAAGTAGACATGACTCTTACTGCAGGCGTGGGAGAATTATAAGGGGGGGAACTCCGTCACATACCCCTTCCCTTAAAATAAGAGTCATGTCTCGTTAGTGTATGCGGGATAGGGCGTCCGCTACTACGTCGTCCTTCCCCTTGATGTGCTTGACCTTGATCCTTGTCCGACTCTCAGTGCGGGTGAGACTGGTGCCGTCCACCCCGGACCACTTACTTTCCTCCTCCGGGAGTTCTCGGTCCCTCGGTACACTCAGACCCGTCTTCCGCTGGGTTTCTCGGGTATCCGTTCCGTCCTGCTTGGCGGCTCTTCCTTCCACAGTGAAGAAAGGTCTTAGGCGGTCCGCGTGACACACCTGTTTCTTTCGGTGTCCATCCGGCTTCCCAATCTCGTACGACACTGGACCCAACCGTCGCAGCACTTGGTATGGTCTCTTGAACCGCGACTTGGTCACTCTACCTTTACCTGGCAGCACAACCATTACTTTGGATCCGGCCTGAAAATTCCTCTGCACGCTCCCCTGTCGTACCACTCCGACATCTTGCGTTGCGCCTTCTTCAGGAGTTTCCTAGCCAATTCCTTCGCTCGAGTGAGACGTTCTTTGAACTTCTGGACATATTTATTCACCGTCCTCACGGTCGCTCCTGGAGTCCATCGTTCCTTCATCATGAATAGCATGGCATATATAATATAGATAAATGGAAAGTAAGCCTTCTCAGGACCCACACGTCCTCCTTCGGCCTTACTAACCAATTCGGGGAACTCCTCCTGCTGTAATTCTCCGAGACGAGCGCGGTTTACCCCTGGAGAACTGGTGAGGGTCACCTGCAACTCACCATTCGGGCTACTTTCGCCCTCCGCTCGTTCTCTGGGTCCTACGCAGAGGTGATCTGTTCCCAGGCTGTCAGTCGTCTCCTCAGCCCCATCAGATCCACAACCTCCTGGTTCTTCGCGTTGTCTCGGTGTCACAGTACAAACTGGGATCGCCACCGGTGCGATTCCCTTCTCGTCCCCACAGGCGTTCAACTCTCCGCCTGCCTCCATGCATTGTTCTATGCACTCTTCGCCTTTCACGAGATGTGGGAGGACGTATCCTCCACACGCGTCATTCCCCAAGATGACCTGTGCCTCCATCTTGGGCATTGATGTACAGACTCCCACCACAAGGGTCTGGCAGCCATATTCGGAATCTAAAGTTACCTGGTGTAGGGGCATCCTCACTGGGCCTCCCACAGTGGCCACCCGTGCCACCCCCACACTGGTACTTTCGTAACCCTCGGGGAACAGGGTTTCACTTACCAGGGTAAAGTCAGCCCCGGTGTCTCTTTGCATCTTCACTGGGATGGGGTCTGCGACCCCCATCCTTACGGTTCCTTGACACATAAATGGGTGAACTTTCTTCTCCCCATTTAGCACGGGTTCATCCCGCACTCCCTCGGCCCTCTGGTCCTCGAACATCACTAAAGCAACGTGTCCCCGCTGCTTAGGGCGTCTGCATTCCCGCGCGACGTGTCCGATTATTCCGCAGTTGTAGCAGCGGCCCCTCGGCGGAGACCATCCGCCACCGCTCGCCTTAGCACTGCCTCCAGAGACCGTCACACCCTGTGTCCTTCTCGCCTCACTTGTCGTTTCCTTCGTTGCAGTAACAACTTCCGAGCTCTCATCTTGGCTCTCCTCTATCGGTTCCACAACATCTTTTGTTCCTCTGTCGTACCATCTCGAGCGGTGGGACTTGGGAGAACTCGCTTCTGTCCTCCATCCATTCGTCCTCCTATAATTCCTACTGCTTCCGGAGTACGCGGGTGATCGATGCTGTCCCTCTCGGCTTGGACGTAGTACTTCCTCTAACATGTCGGCTCGGTCGGCTGCGGCCCTTAGGTTCTTTATGTCCGCCTCCTTTATCCTCATCCTGATCTCAGGAGAGAGCACGGACATAAACTTTTCCATGGCCATTAGTTCCTTGATCTCTTCGGCCGACCTCGCTTCCTCGGAGTCCAGCCACTTAAGGAGCTTTCTTTCTATGTGCCTCGCCGTCTCCGCATACGATTTTCCTGGTGACCTGGTACATTCTCTAAACCTCTTTCTGTAACACTCTGGCGTGAGCTTAAAGGAACGGAGCACAGCTCGTTTTACCACATCGTAGTTAGTGCATTCTTGGAAGTCGAGCATAGTGAAGGCTTCTCGAGCTTCACCTGTGAGCCTCCCTTGGACCAACTCCGCCCACTCCGCCCTCGGCCACCTCTTCATAACAGCAACTCTCTCAAAGTGATCGAAGAAACTTTCGGCCTCACTAGGCACATAGACCGGCAGGTCTCGTTCCCTCACTCGTCGGTCTTCCTGTGGCGGGGCAGGGGCACCTAGTCCTAGTTCAATTCGCTTCAGCTCTACTTCCTTTTTGGCTTCTATTTCCTGTCGTCTCAGCCCAACTTCTTCGATGTGCTGCTGTGCTTCTCGCTCTCGTTCTTCCCGGCGTAGCTGTATTTCTCGTTCCTCACGCTCCAACTGTGCTTCTCGCTCCTCACGCCTCAACTGTGCTTCTTGCTCTTCTTTACGCTGCTGTGCTTCTCGCTCTTCCTTGCGCTGCTGTGCCTCTTCTCTCCTCAGCTGCGCTTCTGCTTCTCGCTCTTCACGCTTCAATTGTATTTCCAGCTGCAACTTCATTATTTCCAGCTTTATGCTGTGTCTGCTGCCACTGGATCCCCTGCTGCTTCCACCAATACTCAAGTGTTCACCCTCACTGGCAGGTGTTTGGGGCCGTTCCTCCCCCAAAGCTTCGTCTCGAGCCTTTAGCTGAGCCATTATCTCTAGTCTTCTTTCACCAACTCTGGCAGATTTCAGCTTTATTCCAAAATGATCCGCTATAGCCTGTAATTGTGCCTTGGTGCACCCTTCCAGCACCTGTTCGTCTTTAGAGTCAATAAACCTCGCTACTTTATCATCCTCCATCTTGTGCTACGTGTGATAACCTGCGCCTGATCTCTAACACCACTGCCAAGTACCACCACTGCAACCTTTACTTCGATCGAAATCCTGGCAAGGTCGCCAATGTTGGGGGTTTCACCTCTCTTCTCTCTAGTCTGGGGTGAGCAAATGTTATGCTCAAGGTAACTCACCGTAGCCCTGCGGGTCTTCCCTCGATCCTCACGGCGCCACTGCACGCCAGGAGAGTCTCCCAGTCAATCTTAACGGCCTCTTATTAAGAAAGAGTGAGAACACGACTCGTGTACTTGACTGTCGTGTGCCCTCCCCAACAATCGGGCTCTACGGTTACCCACAAGGTCGCCAACTGGTGTTTTAGGTGGCCAGTAACACCAACAGTGGACTAGTGGAATGAGTGGTAGCCTTGGCAAGGTCACACTCAAAAGATCAGGAATCAGGCAGGTACTTATTGTTATCACTCAATGCTTTCAGTACAATGTAGCCACAAGATCAATGGAGGGAATGATAAAAACACAAAGATAGTTTTGTATTTTACTTAAAATGTATGAAAGATGTCACAAAGGCCAAACAACAACAAATAAGTCAACTGATCCCGACGCGGCCGGAAGTTCCCACAGATAGTATGCGATCACTATGGTGGCAACACTCCCCTCCTCATCAATTGAAATTGAAATAGAAATTGAAATAAGTTTATTGAGGTAAAATACACACAAAGGGATGAGGTAGCTCAAGCTATTCTCACCCCATTCAGTACAACGTGTTAATATATACATAGACACACATCACAAATAAACACATTACCAAACATTCTGAGAGGTAAAAATATACATTTCCTCCCTCACAAGTAGTATGGTATCAGACGTACACACAAATACTTTTATGACCTAGGTATACTGTATAGACAATTTAAATCATACTCCTCATCAAGTGTCAAGATCAGCTGATTGCCTGGCTCCCGCGCGAAAGCTTTGCTTGTTTTCTAGATTCGCGCGCACTGTTTCTTTAAATTCTCCAATATTACCATGAACTCGCACACACGATATTGGCTACAATAGCACGTATCACTTGGTTACACTGTACTCATGCTCAAACAGTCTTTTCTACAATCAATGCTATAATGACTCACTGTAATGGCTTTACACTGTTATTCATCCAACAATATATTATGAAATATTAACACTGGAGTTTTCAGTACTTTCTCTCGTGGGCAATAACTCAATAATTCACTGTACTCACAAACGACTTATCACTGCATGAACATAGCATATATAATGTAGTCACATCAAATATCAATACATGGAAAATAAATGATTTCTGGGCGCACAGCCTAACTTTCAAATACTGGCATAATATTATATATAATTTACCACTATATGTTCATATCAAAATCTATAGAAAGATATACACAACACAGTAAATTTATCACATGTTCCTGGTGCCTGTACACACCAATAATCAACATGAATATTACAAGTACTCTTGATAGTACTGTCTAGCACACTGGTGCTTTACCGTGACATGGGTGAGACTTGCTCACGACATATAAAATCCTCAGGCTAGAAAATATAGCCGAATAACATAGCTAACTAAAGGGGAATGGGGAGGGAACTAGAAACAACTACTTCACCCTATCCTCCGATGAGAGTCGAGATGTAGCTCCTGGTCCTCGTGTGGGGAACGCCCCCACATTACACGTCGTCGTGTCCTACCAGAGCCTTTCGTCGTCCCACCGTTTAGCGCGTCGTCTCCGTGCCTCCTCACTGCAGGTCCGTCCTCCTTCTTAACTTCTTGAAGGTTGGAGTCGGTCTCCTGGCCGTCGTCTTCTCCCAGCTACGGCTGTCGCCTACGTCTCAGCTACAGTCGTCCGGTTTCCCCAAATAGTCCTCTCTTCCTCAGCTACCCAGTGGCTCTGTCTGCCACTACGCTGTCACGAACTGGTGAATTGCCACAGACGCCACATACGTCACTGCATGGCTTCACTGCTACTGGCACAGTACCTGACTGGAGCACTTGTTGCTCAAATAACCGTCAATTCCCTCTTCTGGTTCAACACATGAACTAGGGAAGACTTCTCAGAGTACTGGCGGGCTTCAGGTGACGCGTAAATCCACGGGAGCGGGAACAACTGTCCAACTGACAGGACCAACCGTCGCACGTCCGACCTCTATGACGTGTCGTGTCTGACTGCTGGCGCCAGCCCGGCGCGCTGGCCGGACCCCCTTCCTTCGTGACGTCACTTTTGCTACGGGAGGTTTTCATTGGCTCCCGGTGCCACATTGCTGTCGGTGGCCAATCCGGTGCCACTGACGTCACACGGTTTTGGCGGGATATCAGGGAGGTAAGCGCCATCTTGGCTCCCTAAAGGGCCTAAACCACAGGCCAAAATATTACTATTTCACAAATTTCTCGGCTCTCCGAGAACACTTCACTCTCTCCCATATATCAAATTGTAGCCTGCAACGTAGAGAACGCTTGGGAAAAGTAGACATGACTCTTACTGCAGGCGTGGGAGAATTATAAGGGGGGGAACTCCGTCACAATATATATATATATATATATATATACAAATATATACATATATATACATATATATATACATATATATATATGTCGTACCTAGTAGCCGGAACGCACTTCTCGGCCTACTATGCAAGGTCCGATTTGCCTAATAAGCCAATTTTTCCTGAATTAATGTTTTTTCGACTACCTAACCTACCTAACCTAACCTAACCTAACTTTTTCGGTTACCTAACCTAACCTAACCTATAAAGATAGGTTAGGTTAGGTTAGGTAGGGTTGGTTAGGTTTGGTCATATATCTACGTTAATTTTAACTCCAATAAAAAAAAGTTGACCTGATACATAATGAAATGGGTAGCTTTATCATTGCATAAGAAAAAAATTAGAGAAAATATAATAATTCAGGAAAACTTGGCTTATTAGGCAAATCGGGCCTTGCAAAGTAGGCTGAGAATTGCGTTCTGGCTATTAGGTACGACATATATATATATATATATATATATATATATATATATATATATATATATATATATATATATGTCGTACCTAATAGCCAGAACGCACTTCTCAGCCTACTATGCAAGGCCCGATTTGCCTAATAAGCCAAGTTTTCATGAATTAATATATTTTCTCTAATTTTTTTCTTATGAAATGATAAAGCTACCCATTTCATTATGTATGAGGTCAAGTTTTTTTATTGGAGTTAAAATTAACGTAGATATATGACCGAACCTAACCAACCCTACCTAACCTAACCTAACCTATCTTTATAGGTTAGGTTCGGTTAGGTAGCCGGAAAAGTTAGGTTAGGTTAGGTTAGGTTGGTTAGGTAGTCGAAAAACCATTAATTCATGAAAACTTGGCTTATTAGGCAAATCGGGCCTTGGATATTAGGCTGAGAATTGCATTCTGGCTACTAGGTACGACATATATATATATATATATATATATATATGTCGTACCTAGTAGCCAGAACTCACTTCTCAGCCTACTATGCAAGGCCCGTTTTGCCTAATAAGCCAAGTTTTCATGAAGTAATTGTTTTTCGACAACCTAACCTACCTAACCTAACCTAACCTAACTTTTTCGGCTACCTAACCTAACCTAACCTAAAAAGATAGGTTAGGTTAGGTTAGGTAGGGTTGGTTAGGTTCGGTCATATATCTACGTTAATTTTAACTCCAATAAAAAAAAATTGACCTCATACATAATGAAATGGGTAGCTTTATCATTTCATAAGAAAAAAATTAGAAAAAATATATTAATTCAGGAAAACTTGGCTTATTAGGCAAATCGGGCCATGCATAGTAGGCCAAAAAGTGAGTTCTGGCTACTAAGTACGACATATATATATATATATATATATATATATATATATATATATATATATATATATATATATATATATATATGTCGTACCTAGTAACCAGAACGCACTTGTCAGCCTACTATGCAAGGCCCGATTTGCCTAATAAGCCAAGTTTTCCTGAATTATTATATTTTCTCTAATTTTTTTCTTATGAAATGATAAAGCTACCTATTTCATTATGTATGAGGTAAAAAAAAATTTATTGGAGTTAAAATTGACGTAGATATATGACCTAACCTAACCAACCCTACTTAACCTAACCTAACCTATCTCTATAGGTTAGGTTAGGTTAGGTAGCCGAAAAAGTTCGGTTAGATTAGGTTAGGTAGGTTAGGTAGTCGAAAAGCAATTAATTCATGAAAACTTGGCTTAGTAGGCAAATCGGCCCTTGCATAGTAGGCTGAGAAGTGCGTTCTGGCTACTAGGTACGATATATATATATTTATATATATATACATATATATATATATATATATATATATATATATATATATATATATATATATATATATATATATATATATATATATATATATATGTATACATATGTATATATATATATATATATATATATATATATATATATATATATATATATATATAAATATGTATATATATATATATATATATATATATATATATATGTATATATATATATATATATATATATATATATATATATATATATATATATATATGTATATATATATATATATATATATATATATATATATATATATATATATATATATATATATATATATATATATATATATGCGAACAAGCCTGAATGGTCCCCAGGACAATATGCAACTGAACTGGTTATATATATATATATATATATATATATATATATATATATATATATATATATGTATATATATATGTGTCGTACCTAATAGCCAGAACGCAATTCTCAGCCTACTATGCAAGGCCCGATTTGCCTAATAAGCCAAGTTTTCATGAATTAATATATTTTCTCTAATTTTTTTCTTATGAAATGATAAAGCTACCCATTTCATTATGTATGAGGTCAATTTTTTTTTATTGGAGTTAAAATTAAAGTAGATATATGACCGAACCAAACCAACCCTACCTAACCTAACCTAACCTATCTTTATAGGTTAGGTTAGGTTAGGTAGCGGAAAAAGTTAGGTTCGGTTAGGTTAGTTAGGTTAGGTAGTCGAAAAATAATTAATTCATGAAAACTTGGCTTATTAGGCAAATCTGGCCTTGCATAGTAGGCTGAGAAGTGCATTCTGGCTACTAGGTACGACATATGTATATATATGTATATATATATATATATATATATATATATATATATATATATATATATATATATATATATATATATATATATATATATATATATATATATATATATATATATATATATGTTGTACCTAGTAGCCAGAACGCACTTGTTGGCCTACTATGCATGGCCCGATTTGCCTAGTAAGCCAAGTTTTCCTGAATTAACATATTTTCTCAATTTTTTTTCTTATGAAATGATAAAGCTACCCATTTCAATATGTATGAGGTCAATTTTTTTTTATTTAAGTTAAAATTAACGTAGATATATGACCGAACCTAACCAACCCTACCTAACCTAACCTAACCTATCTTTATAGGTCAGGTTAGGTTAGGTAGCCGAAAAAGTTATTTTAGGTTAGGTTAGGTAGGTT
The DNA here is from genome assembly GCF_040958095.1 of Procambarus clarkii. Lineage (NCBI taxonomy): Eukaryota > Metazoa > Arthropoda > Malacostraca > Decapoda > Cambaridae > Procambarus > Procambarus clarkii. The sequence goes on from NC_091178.1 coordinate 20,704,109, forward strand.
AGGTAGTCGAAAAACAATTAATTCATGAAAACTTTGCTTATTAGGCAAATCGGGCCTTGCATAGTAGGCTGAGAAGTGCGTTCTGGCTACTAGGTACGACATGAGTCGTACATCAATACGACATCATGTCGTACATGATGGATGAGTCAGACATCAATAATGGTAATAACATAGTTACTGGGCACATAGCCTAACTCCCAAATACTGGCATAATTATATATATATATTCTCTCACTATATGATCACATTAAAGTCTCATGAAAGACATTCTCAACACAGTAAATTCATCAATTACTCCGGGTGCCTGCATACACCAATAATAATCATAAATATCGTGAGTACTCTTTATAGTACCACTCTGCACACTGGTGCCTTACTGTGACATAGGTGAGCCTTGCTCACGACATACAAAATACTCAGGCTAAATAATATAGCTGACTAAAGGGGAATTGGGAGGGAAACTAGTATCACCTACTTCCACCTATCCTCCGGAGAGAGTTGAGTTGCAGCTCCTGGTCCTGGCTCCTTGTGTAGGGAACGCCCCCACACACACACTGTCGTGTCCTCCAGGAACTCAATCAACGTCCCACCATAAGCGCGTCGTCTCCGTGCCTTTTCACTGCAGGTCCGTGCTCCTCCTCGACTTCTTGTACGGTTGGAGTCGGTCTCCCGGCCGTCAACTTCTCCTCCCAGCTACGGCTGCCCGCCTACGTCTCGGCTGCAGTCGTTCGGATTCCCGAATAGTTTCCTACTTCCACTGCTTCCCGGTGGCTCGGTTCAGCCACTATGCCATCACAAACGGGTGAACTGCCTCATACGTCGTATACGTCACTGCATTGACTTCACTTCTTCTTGCACAGTACCTGTCCTGGAGCACTTGTTGCTCAATATCCCGTCGATTCCCTCTCTGGTCCAACACATGAACGAAGGAAGACCTCACAGAGTACTGGCAGACTTCGGGTGACGCGTAAAATCCACGGGAGCGGGAAACAACTGTCAAACTGACAGGACCAATCTTCGCACGTCCAACCACCTTGACGTGTCGTGTCAGACTGATTCCCTCATGGAGGATTGGCTCATCCACTACGTCATCACTGTGGAGCTATCAGCCGTCGCATACGTCGCTGCCTAGACTCCACTCTTGCACAACACCTGTTCCTGGAGCACTTGTTGCTCAATATCCCGTCAATTCCTTCTTCGGTTCAACACATGAACGAAGGAAGACCCCACAGGTGTTGGCAGACCACGGGTGATGCGTAAGTCCTCCGGAGATGGGGTAAACTGTCCAACTGACAGGACCCCCCAGCGCACGTCCGACCTCCTTGACGTGCTGTCTAAGACTGATGGCGCCAACGCGGCGCGATGACCGGACCCCCTTTCCTTCGTGACGTCATATTCGCCACGGGAGGTTTTCATTGGCTCCCTGTGCCACGTCGCTGTCGGCGACCAATCTGGTGTCACTGACGTCACACAGTTTTGGCGGGAAAACAGAAGAGCCAGCGCCATATTGGCTTCCTAAAGGTCCTAAACCACAGCCCAAAATACTCTTCTTTTATAAATTTCTCGGCACTCCGAGAACACTACATTCTCCTACACATATCAACCTGATGCCTGAGACGTAGAGAACGCTCTGGTAAAGTGGACATGACTCTTACTGCAGGCGTGGGAGAAATATAAGGGGGGGAACACCGTCACATACCCCTCCCCTTAAAATAAGAGTCATGTCTGGTTAGTGCATACAGGACAGGGCATCTGCTACTACGTTGTTTTCCCATCGGATGAGTTTAATTTCCAACCAGTATTCCTGCCGCCAACGCGAAACGCTCCTTACGTATACGTTGACCGTTCCCACGGTCACTCCTGATATCCATTGTTCCTTCAGCATGGACAGAGGACCTTGCACCCCCTGTCCATACACCAGCTGGAAAGATGAGAAACCTAACGATTCCACCACCGTGTTATGCATGGCAAACAACGCAGGACATACTGTTTCATCACACTCAGTTCCCTGCTCTGTGCAGAACACTCTCATCAGCATGCCGTCCTGTACGTAACAATGAGTGGCCCTCTCAGGACCAACACGTCCTCCATTGGCCTCATGAATCAATTCGGGGAATTCTATCTGCTGCAACTCCCCAAGACGAGTGCGGTCCACCCCGAGAGAACTGGCGAGGGTCACCTGTAACTCGCCATCCGGGCTGCCTTCGCCCTCCACTCGTTCTCCGGGTCCCACGAAGAGGTGATCGATTTCCAGACTGTCGGACGTCTCCTCGTCAGCCCTATGGGATCCACACCCTCCGTGTCCTTCGCACTGCCTCGGCATCACAGCACAAACCGGGAACGCCGCCGTGGCGATTCCTATCTCGTCCCCACAGGCGTTTAACACTCCACCTGTCTCCTCATAGTGCTCTATGCACTCCTCGCCTTTCGCGAGATTCGGGAGGACATATCCTCCACATGCGTCATTTCCCAAGATGACTTGTGCCTCCATCTTGGGCATCGATGCACAGACCCCCACCACAAGGGTCTGGCAGCCATAATCAGAATTCAGAGTCACCTGGTGTAGGGGCATCCTCACTGGGCCTCCCACAGTGGTCACACTTGCCACCCCCACACTGGTACTCTCGTAACCCTCGGGGAACAGGGTTTCGCTCACCAGGGTAAAATCGGCCCCAGTGTATCTTAATATCTTCACCGGGATGGGGTCTGCGTCCCCCATCCTTACGGTTCCCTCACACACGAATGGGTGAACTCTTTTCTCCCCACTCAGTGCGGGTTCATCCCGCACCCTCTCGGCCGTTTGGTCCTCGACCCTCACGAAAGCAACGTTCCCCCGCTGTTTAGGGCGTTTGCATTCCCGCATAACGTGTCCGAATAATCCGCAGTTGTAGCAGCGGATCCTCCTTGTTGGAGACCATCCACCACTGCTCGCCCTGGCACCGCCTCCAGAGGCCGTCGCTCCAGGTGTCTTCCTCGTACCATCCGTCGACTCCTTCGTCGCAGCAACAGCTCCTGAGCTCTCAGCTTGGTACTTCTTTACCGGTTCCACAGCACTCTTCGAGCTTCTGTTGTCGCCACTCAAGAGGTGGGACTTGGGAGAACTCGCTCCTGTCCTCCATCCTTCCGTCCTCCTATAATTTCTACCATTTCCGGAGTGTACGGGCGGTCGGTGCTGTCCCTCTCTGCGTGGGCGTAAGGCTTCTTCCAGCATGTCGGCTCTGTCGGCTGCGGCCCTCAGGTCTTTTATGTCCGCCTCCAATAGTCTCACCCTGATCTCAGGAGAGAGCACGGACATAAACTTCTCCATGACCATAAGCCTCTTGACCTCCTCAGCCGACCTCGCTCCTTCAGACTCCAGCCACTTAAGGAACTTTCTCTCCATGTCCCTCGCCGTCTCCGCATAAGACTTTCCTGGCGAACAGGTACATTCCCTGAATCTCTTCCTGTAACATTCCGGCGTGAGCTTGAAAGAATGGAGCACAGCTCTCTTTACAGCATCGTAGTTGGTGCACTCTTGGAGGTCGAGCATATTGTAGGCTTCACGAGCTTCACCGGTAAGCCTACCCTGAACCAGCTCCGCCCACTCCGCCCTCGGCCACCTCTTCAAGGTGGCGACCCTCTCGAAGTGGTCGAAGAAACCTTCAGCTTCATTTGGTATAAAAACCGGCAGATCTCGCTCCCTCACTCGGCGGTCTTCCTGCTGTGGCGGAGCAGGTGGAGCTAATCCTAGCTCAGATCGCTTCAGTTCCACATCCTTGTTAGCTTCTATCTCGTGCTGTTTCAGCCTAGCTTCTCGCTCGTGCTCTTCTCGTCTTAGCTGTGCTTCTCGCTCCTCACGCTTCAGCTGTGCTTCTCGCTCCTCACGCTTCAGCTGTGCTTCTCGCTCCTCACGCTTCAGCTGTGCTTCTCGCTCCTCACGCTTCAGCTGTGCTTCTCGCTCCTCACGCTTCAGCTGTGCTTCTCGCTCCTCACGCTTCAGCTGTGCTTCTCGCTCCTCACGCTTCAGCTGTGCTTCTCGCTCCTCACGCTTCAGCTGTGCTTCTCGCTCCTCACGCTTCAGCTGTGCTTCTCGCTCCTCACGCTTCAGCTGTGCTTCTGCTTCTCGCTCTTCTTTGCGCTGCTGTGCCTCTCGCTCTTCTTTGCGCTGCTGTGCCTCTGCTTCTCGCTCTTCTTTGTGCTGCTGTGCCTCTCACTCTTCCTTGCGCTGCTGTGCTTCCAGCTGCATCTTCATTATCTCCAGCTTAACGCTGTGCCTGCTGCCGCTGGATCCCCTGCTGCTCCCACCAATGCTCAGGTGTTCTCCCATACTGGCAGGTGTTTGTGGCCATTCCTCCCCCAAAGCTTTGTCTCGTGCCCTGAGCTGTGCCATGATCTCCAGTCGTCTCTCTCCCACTCTGGAAGATCTCAGCTTTATCCCAAAATGGTCTGCTATTGACTGTAACTGTGCCTTGGTGCACTCCTCCAGCACCTGCTCATCTCTAGAGTCAATGAACCTTGTTACTTTATCATCCTCCATCTTGTGCTATGAGTAATAACCTGTACCTGATACCTAATACCACTGCAAAGTACCACAACTGCAACCTTTATCTTGATCGTGATCCTGGCGAGGTCGCCAATGTTTACTCGAGGTTTACTCGGGTGAGCAACAGTACACTCATGGTCACTCACCGTAGCCCTGTGGGTCTTCACTCTATCCTCGCGGCGCCACTGTACGCCAGGAGAGTATCCCAGTCAATCCCAACCGGCCTCTGATCGAGAAGGAGTGGGAACACAACTTGTTCACTTAACTGTTGTATGCCCGCCCCGTCATAGGGCTCTACTACTAACCACAAGGTCGCCAACTGGTGTTTTCGGTGTCCAGTAACACGTCAGTGGTTTTGTTGAATTGTGGTAATGGTGGCAAGGACACACTCAATAGATCTGATATCAGGCAGGTATTTACTTCTATCACTCTCTGCTTTCAGGTATTACATAGCCACAAGAAATATGGAGGGGATGATATAAACACCAATGTATTTTGTATTTTACTTAAAACTCATTCAAAGACATCACAAGATTATATCAATAAGCAAACAGCTGTTTCAGGCGGGAGTTGTTCGTTCCCACATATAATATGAACTCACTAAGCTGGCAACGCTCCCCCTCACGTCAATGTCAAAATCAGCCGGGCGACTACCCCCGCGCAAATGTTACTTTATCTGTTTGCTTGGCGTGATGCGCTAATTTCTTTAAGTTCTCAAAGATCACTAGAAGTTCGAACACACAATATTTGCGACAACAGCACGTAAATACTTCGCTACACTGATCTTGTGCTCAATCAAACATTTCTATATTAAATGTGACAATAATTCACTGTCATGGTATTACACACTGCCCTTCATTTAATGATAACTTATGAAGTATATATCACTGGAGTTCTCAGTAATTCCTTCCGTGGGCGATAACACAATTAATCACTGCACACATGAATGATTATTCATTACACGAGCATAGACATATATATATATATATATATATATATATATATATATATATATATATATATATATATATATATATATATATGGATGAGTCAGACATCAATAATGGTAATAACATAGTTACTGGGCACATAGCCTAACTCCCAAATACTGGCATAATTATATATATATATTCTCTCACTATATGATCACATTAAAGTCTCATGAAAGACATTCTCAACACAGTAAATTCATCAATTACTCCGGGTGCCTGCATACACCAATAATAATCATAAATATCGTGAGTACTCTTTATAGTACCACTCTGCACACTGGTGCCTTACTGTGACATAGGTGAGCCTTGCTCACGACATACAAAATACTCAGGCTAAATAATATAGCTGACTAAAGGGGAATTGGGAGGGAAACTAGTATCACCTACTTCCACCTATCCTCCGGAGAGAGTTGAGTTGCAGCTCCTGGTCCTGGCTCCTTGTGTAGGGAACGCCCCCACACACACACTGTAGTGTCCTCCAGGAACTCAATCAACGTCCCACGATAAGCGCTTCGTCTCCGTGGCTTTTCACTGCAGGTCCGTGCTCCTCCTCGACTTCTTGTACGGTTGGAGTCGGTCTCCCGGCCGTCAACTTCTCCTCCCAGCTACGGCTGCCTGCCTACGTCTCGGCTGCAGTCGTTCGGATTCCCGAATAGTTTCCTTCTTCCACTGCTTCCCGGTGGCTCGGTTCAGCCACTACGCCGTCACAAACGGGTGAACTGCCTCAGACGTCGTATACATCACTGCATAGACTTCACTTCTTCTTGCACAGTACCTGTCCTGGAGCACTTGTTGCTCAATATCCCGTCGATTCCCTCTCTGGTCCAACACATGAACGAGGGAAGACCTCACAGAGTACTGGCAGACTTCGGGTGACGCGTAAAATCCACGGGAGCGGGAAACAACTGTCAAACTGACAGGACCAATCTTCGCACGTCCAACCACCTTGACGTGTCGTGTCAGACTGATTCCCTCACGGAGGATTGGCTCATCCACTACGTCATCACTGTGGAGCTATCAGCTGTCGCATACGTCGCTGCCTAGACTCCACTCTTGCACAACACCTGTTCCTGGAGCACTTGTTGCTCAATATCCCGTCAATTCCTTCTTCGGTTCAACACATGAACGAAGGAAGACCCCACAGGTGTTGGCAGACCACGGGTGATGCGTAAGTCCTCCGGAGACGGGGTAAACTGTCCAACTGACAGGACCCCCCAGCGCACGTCCGACCTCCTTGACTTGCTGTCTTAGACTGATGGCGGCAACGCGGCGCGATGACCGGACCCCCTTTCCTTCGTGACGTCATATTCGCCACGGGAGGTTTTCATTGGCTCCCTGTGCCACGTCGCTGTCGGCGACCAATCTGGTGTCACTGACGTCACACAGTTTTGGCGGGAAAACAGAAGAGCCAGCGCCATATTGGCTTCCTAAAGGGCCTAAACCACAGCCCAAAATACTCTTCTTTTATCAATTTCTCGGCACTCCGAGAACACTACATTCTCCTACACATATCAACCTGATGCCTGCGACGTAGAGAACGCTCTGGTAAAGTGGACATGACTCTTACTGCAGGCGTGGGAGAAATATAAGGGGGGGGGGAACACCGTCACAATATATGTATATATATATGTATATATATATATATATATATATATATATATATATATATATATATATATATATATATATATATATATATATATATATATATATATATACATATATATATGTATATATATATATACATATGTCGTACCCAGTAGCCAGTAGCCGAGTTTCCCTGAATTAATATATTTTCTCTAATTTTTTCTTATGAAATGATAAAGCTACCCATTTCATCATGTATGAGGTCAATTTTTTTTTATTGGAGTTAAAATTAACGTAGATATATGACCGAACCTAACCAACCCCACCTAACCTAACCTAACCTATCTTTATAGGTTAGGTTAGGTTAGGTAGCCGAAAAAGTTAGGTTAGGTAGGCTTAGGTAGGTTAGGTAGTCGAAAAACAATTAATTCAGGAAAACTGGGCTTATTAGGCAAATCGGGCCTTGCATAGTAGGCTGAGAAGTGCGTTCTGGCTACTAGGTACGACATATATATATATATATATATATGTCGTACCTAGTAGCCAGAACTCGCTTCTGAGCCTACTATGCAAGGCCTGATTTGCCTAATAAGCCTAGTTTTCATGAAATAATGTTTTTTCGACAACCTAACCCACCTAACCTAACATAACGTAACGTTTTCGGCTACCTAACCTAACCTAACCTATAAAGATAGGTTAGGTTAGGTTAGGTAGGGTTGGTTAGGTTCGGTCATATATCTACGTTAATTTTAACTCTAATAAAAATAAATTGACCTCATACATAATGAAATGGGTAGCTTTATCATTTCATAAGAAAAAAATTAGAGAAGATATATTAATTCAGTAAAATTTGGCTTATTAGGCAAATCGGGCCTCGCATAGTAGGCTGAGAAGTGAGTTCTGGCTACTAGGTACGACATATATATATATATATATATATATATATATATATATATATATATATATATATATATATATATATATATATATATATATATATATATATATATTAGAGTCATATCTACTTTACCCGAACGTTCTCTGCCTCCCAGAGAACAATTTGACATATGGGGGAGCATGAGGTGTTCTCGCATAGGAGAGACATTAACTAAAGGGGGGTTTTGACCAGTGGCTTAGGCCCTTTTGGACGCCAAGATGGCGCTGAAGGAGAAGAACAAACTAGCTGGGAATACGAATGACTGCAGCCGTGAGTAAGGGCTGCAGACATAGTTGTGAGGAGAAGGCGACGGTCAGGAAACCGACTCAAACCCTTCAAGAGGTTGTGGAGGAGCACGGAGCCTGCAGAGGAAAGCAGTATGGAGAAGACGCGTTTTTGGGTGTTGGTGGAGGTCCTGGGAAGAGCATCAGTGTGTGGGGGGGTGTTCCCTACAGCAAGTCGTGAGCCGGGACCAGGAGCTTCAATTCAACCCTCAACAGAGGACGAGTCCACATCATTGATGGTGGAAGTAGGTAATTCAGTTTTCCCTCCCATTCCCCTTTAGTTAGCGATTAGCCAGAGTATCTTCTATGTCGTGAGCAGGGCTCACCAATGTCTATGATTCTAGTAAGACAGTTGTGAAGGGAGATGCTATAGAGCTCTCACGAGATATATATATGGTCTGTGATTGCACCTGTGGTTTGATGAAGTAAGTAATTATCAATAGAAGGCACCAAACCGGGAAGGCTATGTAGCACTATCAAAGTGCAGGATAATCAGAGGGCGTTAAATATCACCAAGGATGCCAATACCAGAACAAAAACGCATAAGGCGAACGATATCAAAAGTATCCGAGTCGCCAAGAATTCTATCGAGGGACTAGCGACCGCAGGGGACAGTCAGAAAACAAGGCACACGCTCGTCCTGGAAGTCAGGACATTCAACAAGGATATGTACGACCGTAAGAGGGACAATGCAATTCGGACAATAAGGAGCAGGGCTGCGCTCCATTAAGTGACCGTGAGTTAAACGGGTATGGCCAATACGTAACCTAGCCAGAGCCGTTCTCCACCGCCGGTTACGGTGGCAAGAGGAAGGCCACAGGGACTCACAACTGTTAAGAGTACGCAGTTTGTTACCAAGAATAGAAGACCAACAACTCTGCCATCGGGCAAGGATAGAGGCATGAATAACTGGGTAAAAGTCAGAATAAGGAACACCTTTATGGGAGATGGGACAAGTGCGGATAGCGTCCTTAGCGGCAGCATCCGCACGCTCATTTAAAGAGACACCAACATGGTTGGGAACCCAGCAAAACGCAACCAACGTAAATTTACTGGAGATAAGAAACAGCCAATGTTGAAACTCGATGACCACAGGGTGGACTGGATTAAAGGACCCTAAAGCCATGAGGGCACTACGAGAGTCAACTACTACCACAAAGGAGGATTGCCTCCGCGAAAGCAGGAGACGAAAAGCGTAGAGAATAGCATAGAGTTCTGCTGTGAAGATGCTAGCCTCCGGAGGAAGGCGACACATATAAGTGTGGTCAGGAAAAACAACAGAGTAGCCCACACCGTCAGCAGACTTCGACCCGTCGGTGAAGATGGGAACGGAGTGCGAGTGAGAAGAAAAGTGCTCAAGGAAGAGGCGTTTCAGAACTGTAGGAGGGGGTAAAAGCTTTAGTGATGCAGGTCAGAGAAGTACAAAATTTGGGAAGGGGGACCCTCCACAGGAGCAAGGAGGGAACAATACGAGGAGAAACATTAGTAAGATGAACCGAAAAAGAATCTAGTAAGCGAGACAAATGGACAGAAAGAGGAAGGTGGTGAAGAGGAACAGGACCTACAGGAGAGGTAAAAGTCAAAGCACGATAGAGGCGAGACTGAGGATGCTGTAAGGATCGCGCAAGATAGCGAAGACAGTAGCGATCACGGCGATCCTGGAGAGACAGAAAGCCAGTGTCAGCGTACAAGCTGAGGGTAGGAGTTGAACGAAAAGCACCATAGCTGAGGTGCAACCCAGTATGGTGTAAAGGATCAAGACGGCGAAGAGTAGAAGGAGAAGCAGAAGAGTATGGAGGGCAACCATAATCGAGCTTAGACAGGACGAGAGAGGAATGCAAATAAAGGAGCGTGCGCCTATCCACTCCCCAAGAAGTATAGGACAAAACCTTAAGTAGCTTAAGGGCCTTAGAGCATTCAACACGGAGGTAAGAGACATGGGGCGACCAAGACAAACGAGTGTCAAAGAATAATCCCAAAAGCTTCGTGGAATCTTTGTACTCAAGGGAATTGCGTTCCGCGTAGGAGACGCCCGCGAAAGGGGTGAGATGACGAACTTGGCGTCTCGCTTCAGGAAAAGACAGATGATCATGGTGCTTCAAGCTGAGGACGGCTTCCTCTAGTTTGTAGTGCATACACGAGCGCGAGAAGGTAGGGTGGGCTTCACCACAATTGAGGCAGCGAGCCTGGGGAGAAGTGCACTCGGACTTGGAATGACTATCGTCCCCACACAAGGGGCACAGATACACAGTACTGGTGCATTTGAGGACACCGTGCCCGAACTTCCAACACTTAGCGGGACCAAACAAGGCATTATAAGTAGTATTACGGAAAGGGATCATGCGACTGCGGCCGTGGCGGGAACGGCGTTGAGAACCCTTGGAGTTCATGGGGGTAAAAGGCGCAGTAGTCACATTGAGAGACGGAGCCGTGCCAGGGGACAAGGTGGTCACCACTGGGGGCTGGGGACTCGACCCTACCGCAGAGGAGGGAGGGGAGCTGAGGGGAGTAGTCAGGTCGTCGGGGCCCAATGCAGCAGGGGCTACAGGGCCTGGTCTTCCAACACAGTCCGACTCGGGGGCTTGATCGCCCACCCCACGAGCCTGAGAAAATACAAGGGAAACATTATCAGCCATGAAAACGAGGAAAAACTTTCATTCACGAATGTGCCTCCACACCCACCATGGAGCCACAATTAGAGGCAGGACACCCAACAAGAAGCTATCGCCGATCTTGCCGGGGCCTCCCAGGGGTGTGTCGAGAGTATACGCTCCACAAACGCCACCTTAAGAATCGTGAGTCCGTCGAGATCGGGTTCAGGGACGAAAGGAGGGTTGACAATAAAAGGGTCCCCTCACTCGAGACGTTGGGTACTACAGTTCTACAGGTGCAAGAGTATGCCTCCTCAAGCACCCAAGCGTCAAAACAAAAGAAGGTCAAAAGAATAATCAAAACAGGCAAAAGGTCGGCAGGAAATTACAATTTGATAGGAGAAGAGGGGGGAGAAAAAATGAAACACGAGTAAAAGGAAAAGGGGCCTGGCAAAATTGATAAAGGCAGCAGCAGGAGCATAAGGCTGCAAAAGGACAGAGGACTGACCCACAGAGCATCACACTACGGCAGCTGCCCACCAAGCCCCCTTACGGCAACAACGAGCCAGACAGTGAGGGGGTGGTTTGATGAAGAGATTACTGTGACGAGGACATTTATATTTACGTGTCATTTATATTATAAGTTTGTGCCAGAGGATATATATATAAATGTACAATTTAGTAGTGTAAGGCTGTGTGCCTAGAGTTACCTTATTATTATGAATATTGATGAAATGAACTATATATACTGGAGTTATTAAATAACATATTCATATGACTAGTGGTTAACTGTGATTATGCCAGAGTTGTGATATACTGTGAACATGAAGGAATAATAGGCGCCTCACGCCAATAGTGTGAGTATAGTGAGACAGTGAGGAGAGTAAGTGGGCGTAGCATCTCGCGAGTTGCCAAATGTTCGATAACACTGCATTTGGAGCGTGGGAACGCGCAACAGCTGGGAGTGTTGCCATTTCCCGGAGTGCTCCAGAATTGTGTAGCGGCGGAGAGAAGATTACCCATTTATTCCTTTGAAATGTTGTTGATGCAGAGTTGTGGTTCTTTTATCTTTTAAGTAAACTACAAAACCACCGTCGTGTTTGTGTCAACCCTCCATTACCTTGTTGGTACTGAGAGTGAGTGATTTAAACATATACTTACCTGTTACCAAATTGATTAGTGTTCTCTTGGGTCACTACTACTACTATATTACCACTATTCCACTGAGGTGTTACTGGACACGGGAAACACCAGTTGGCGACCTATAATGAGCGGTAGAGCCCTCTGTCAGGGCGGGCACATGATCAAGTGAGGTGATCGTGTTCTCACTCGTCTTTAGGCTACGAGACTGGCCGAAGACAAACTGAGAGACTCTCCTGGTGAACAGTGGCACCGTGAGGATTGAGTGAAGACCCGTGGGGCTGCAGTAAGTAACGATAACCACTACTAATACTATATATATATATATATATATATATATATTTATATATATATATATATATATATATATATATATATATATATATATATATATATATATGTATATATATATACATATATATATATATATATATATATATATATATATATATATATATATATATAAATATATATATATATATATATATATATATATATATATAGTATTAGTAGTGGTTATCGTTACTTACTGCAGCCCCACGGGTCTTCACTCAATCCTCACGGTGCCACTGTTCACCAGGAGAGTCTCTCAGTTTGTCTTCGGCCAGTCTCGTAGCCTAAAGACGAGTGAGAACACGATCACCTCACTTGATCATGTGCCCGCCCTGACAGAGGGCTCTACCGCTCATTATAGGTCGCCAACTGGTGTTTCCCGTGTCCAGTAACACCTCAGTGGAATAGTGGTAATATAGTAGTAGTAGTGACCCAAGAGAACACTAATCAATTTGGTAACAGGTAAGTATATGTTTGCACAGCTCGAGTTCGAGTAAAAAGTTCGAGTTCCCACACTATCCGGGGTCCCACACTATCTCATCGCCTGGGAGAGGATTGGAGTTCTGGTTGGTTAAATACCCCAAAATTCCTATCTCTCTAATGGCTTTGAAGTATGGTTTAGTGGATACAGCATGCAACTGCCAATGTATATATATATATATATATATATATATATATATATATATATATATATATATATATATATATATATATATATATATATATATATATATATATAAATATATATATATATATATATTAGTATATTTTGGTAGCAGTCTTTCCTGTAGACATATTTTATTAAATATGACCGAAAAAGTAAGATTAATAATTCTAACACGAATTTTCTCAATCTTTCGTACATTATGCTTCACTGTTGGAGGTAAATCAAAAATCACTTCTCCAAAATTCATTTTTATTTCTAGTCTGACGCGACACGGGCGCGTTTCGTAAAACTTATTACATTTTCAAAGACTTCACAAATACACAACTGATTAGAACTTGCGTTTCCCTGATTTTATATCTACATTTGAGTGAGGTGGGAAGGGTGATGTGGCATTACATTTGAGTGAGGTGGGAAGGATGATGTGGCATTAGAGGATATTAATAGGGTATTAAAAGTATCAACACAAGACAGAACACGAAACAATGGATATTGAATAGAAGTGTTTGTAGAAAGCCTATTGGTCCATATTTCTTGATGCTTCTATATTGGAGCGGAGTCTTGAGGTGGGTAGAATATAGTTGTGCAATAATTGGCTGTTGATTGCTGGTGTTGACTTCTTGATGTGTAGTGCCTCGCAAACGTCAAGCCGCCTGCTATCGCTGTATCTATCGATGATTTCTGTGTTGTTTACTAGGATTTCTCTGGCGATGGTTTGGTTATGGGAAGAGATTATATGTTCCTTAATGGAGCCCTGTTGTTTATGCATCGTTAAACGCCTAGAAAGAGATGTTGTTGTCTTGCCTATATACTGGGTTTTTTGGAGCTTACAGTCCCCAAGTGGGCATTTGAAGGCATAGACGACGTTAGTCTCTTTTAAAGCGTTCTGTTTCGTGTCTGGAGAGTTTCTCATGAGTAGGCTGGCCGTTTTTCTGGTTTTATAGTAAATCGTCAGTTGTATCCTCTGATTTTTGTCTGTAGGGATAACGTTTCTATTAACAATATCTTTCAGGACCCTTTCCTCTGTTTTATGAGCTGTGGAAAAGAAGTTCCTGTAAAATAGTCTAATAGGGGGTATAGGTGTTGTGTTAGTTGTCTCTTCGGAGGTTGCATGGCTTTTCACTTTCCTTCTTATGATGTCTTCGATGAAACCATTGGAGAAGCCGTTATTGACTAGAACCTGCCTTACCCTACAGAGTTCTTCGTCGACTTGCTTCCATTCTGAGCTGTGGCTGAGAGCACGGTCGACGTATGCGTTAACAACACTCCTCTTGTACCTGTCAGGGCAGTCGCTGTTGGCATTTAGGCACATTCCTATGTTTGTTTCCTTTGTGTAGACTGCAGTGTGGAAACCTCCGCCCTTTTCCATGACTGTTACATCTAGAAAAGGCAGCTTCCCATCCTTTTCCGTCTCGTAAGTGAAACGCAGCACGGAACTCTGCTCAAATGCCTCCTTCAGCTCCTGCAGATGTCTGACATCAGGTACCTGTGTAAAAATGTATATATATATATATATATATATATATATATATATATATATATATATATATATATATATATATATGTCGTACCTAATAGCCAGAACTCACTTTTAGCCCTACTATGCAAGGCCCGATTTGCCTAATAAGCCAAGTTTTCCTGAATTAATATATTTTTTCTAATTTTTTTCTTATGAAATGATAAAGCTACCCATTTCATTATGTATGAGGTCAATTTTTTTTTATTGGAGTTAAAATTAACGTAGATATATGACCAAACCTAACCAACCCTACCTAACCTAACCTAACCTATCTTTATAGGTTAGGTTAGGTTAGGTTGCCGAAAAAGTTAGGTTAGGTTAGGTTAGGTAGGTTAGGTTGTCGAAAAAACATTAATTCATGAAAACTTGGCTTATTAGGCAAATCGGGCCTTGTATAGTAGGCTGATAAGTGCGTTCTGGCTACTAGGTACGACATATATATATATATATATATATATATATATATGTCGTACCTAGTAGCCAGAACGCACTTCTCAGCCTACTATGCAAGGCCCGATTTGCCTAATAAGCCAAGTTTTCCTGAATTAATATATTTTCTCAATTTTTTTTCTTATGAAATGATAAAGCTACCCATTTCATTATGTATGAGGTCAATTTTTTTTATTGGAGTTAAAATTAACGTAGATATATGACCGAACCTAACCAACCCTACCTAACCTAACCTAACCTATCTTTATATGTTAGATTAGGTTAGGTAGCCGAAAAAGTTAGGTTAGGTTAGGTAGGTTAGATAGTCGAAAAATAATTTATTCAGGAAAACTTGGCTTATTAGGCAAATCGGGCCTTGCATAATAGGCTGACAAGTGCGTTCTGGCTACTAGGTACGACATATATATATATATATATATATATGTCGTACCTAGTAGCCAGAACCCACTTCTCAGCCTACTATGAAAGGTCCGATTTGCCTAATAAGCCAAGTTTTCATGAATTAATATATTTTCTCAAATTTTTTTCTTACGAAATGATAAAGCAACTCATTTCATTATGTATGAGGTCAATTTTTATTTATTGGAGTTAAAATTAATGTAGATATATGACCGAACCTAACCAACCCTACCTAACCTAACCTAACCTATCTCTATAGGTTAGGTTAGGTTAGGTAGCCGAAAAAGTTAGGTTAGGTTCGGTTAGGTAGGTTAGGTAGTCGAAAAACAATTTATTCATGAAAACTTGGTTTATTAGGCAAATCGGGCCTTGCATAGTAGGCTGAAAAGTGCGTTCTGGCTATTAGGTACGACATATATATATATATATATATATATATATATATATATATATATATATATATATATATATATATATATATATATATATATATATATATATATATATATATATATAATATATATATATATAGAATACAGAATATAGAATATAGAATATATATATATATATATATATATATATATATATATATATATATATATATATATATATATATATATATGTCGTACCTAGTAGCCAGAACGCACTTCTCAGCCTACTATGCAAGGCCTGATTTGCCTAATAAGCCAAGTTTTCATGAATTAGTTGTTTTTCGACTACCTAACCTACCTAACCTAACCTAACTTTTTTGGCTACCTAACCTAACCTAACCTATAAAGATAGGTTAGGTTAGGTTAGGTTAGGTAGGGTTGGTTAGGTTAGGTTAGGTAGGGTTGGTTAGGTTCGGTCATATATCTACGTTAATTTTAACTCCAATAAAAAAAAACTGACCTCATACATAATGAAATGGGTAGCTTTATCATTTCAACAGAAAAAAATTTGAGAAAATATATTAATTCTGGAAAACTTGGCTTATTAGGCAAATCGGGCCTTGCATAGTAGGCCGAGAAGTGCGTTCTGGCTACTAGGTACGACATATATATATATATATATATATATATATATGTCGTACCTAATAGCCTGAACGCACTTCTCAGCCTACTATTCAAGGCCCGATTTGCCTAATAAGCCAAGTTTTCATGAATTAATGTTTTTTCGTCTACCTAACCTACCTAACCTAACCTAACCTAGCTTTTTTTGGCTACCTAACCTAACCTTACCTATAAATATAGGTTAGGTTAGGTTAGGTAGGGTTGGTTAGGTTCGGTCATATATCTACGTTAATTTTAACTCCAATAAAAAAAATTGACCTCATACATAGAGAAAAGGGTTTCTTTATCATTTCATAAGAAAAAAATTATAGTAAATATATTAATTCAGGAAAACTTGGCTTATTAGGCAAATCGGGCCTTGAATAGTAGGCTGAGAAGTGAGTTCTGGCTACTAGGTACGACATATATATATATATGTTTCATTGAATATGACCGCATATTCTGTATTTATTATTTTCTGGTTTAGGGCTTCTATCCCTCTAACTATTTTCTTAGCATCAGGGCTTAATTGGAATAGGAGTTCTCCAAAACTCATTTTCGTACTTTTAAGGTGAAGAAAAGAAGTGATTTACTATAGAGTGTATTACACTTATTTGTATAATTTGCACGACGTTTCTGAAAACTCACACCCCAGAAGTGACTCGAACCCATACTCCCAGGAGCAACGCAACTGGTATGTACAAGACGCCTTAATCCACTTGACCATCACGACCGGACATAATGAGGTGATAGCCTTAGCTATTTGAACCACCCCACCGCCGGCACTCGGATAGTAATCTTGGGCATAGCATTTTACCAAATCACCTCATTCTTTGGGGCACACGTGAGGAACACAAATGCGAACAAGCCTGAATGGTCCCCAGGACAATATGCAACTGAAAACTCACACCCCAGAAGTGACTCGAACCCATACTCCCAGGAGCAACGCAACTGGTATATACAAGACGCCTTAATCCACTTGACCATCACGACCGGACACAATGAGGTGATAGCCTAAGCTATTTGAACCACCCCACCGCCGGCACTCGGATAGTAATCTTGAGCATAGCATTTTACCAAATCACCTCATTCTTTGGGGCACACGTGTCCTGGGGACCATTCAGGCTTGTTCGCATTTGTGTTCCTCACGTGTGCCCCAAAGAATGAGGTGATTTGGTAAAATGCTATGCCCAAGATTACTATCCGAGTGCCGGCGGTGGGGTGGTTCAAATAGCTTAGGCTATCACCTCATTATGTCCGGTCGTGATGGTCAAGTGGATTAAGGCGTCTTGTACATACCAGTTGCGTTGCTCCTGGGAGTATGGGTTCGAGTCACTTCTGGGGTGTGAGTTTTCAGTTGCATATTGTCCTGGGGACCATTCAGGCTTGTTCGCATCTGTGTTCCTCACTTGTGCCCCAAAGAATGAGGTGATTTGGTAAAATGCTATGCCCAAGATTACTATCCGAGTGCCTGCGGTGGGGTGGTTCAAATAGCTTAGGCTATCACCTCATTATGTCCGGTCGTGATGGTCAAGTGGATTAAGGCGTCTTGTACATACCAGTTGCGTTGCTCCTGGGAGTATGGGTTCGAGTCACTTCTGGGGTGTGAGTTTTCAGTTGCATATTGTCCTATGGACCATTCAGGCTTGTTCGCATTTGTGTTCCTCACGTGTGCCCCAAAGAATGAGGTGATTTGGTAAAATGCTATGCCCAAGATTACTATCCGAGTGCCGGCGGTGGGGTGGTTCAAAAAGCTTAGGCGATCACCTCATTATGTCCGGTCGTGATGGTCAAGTGGATTAAGGCGTCTTGTACATACCAGTTGCGTTGCTCCTGGGAGTATGGGTTCGAGTCACTTCTGGGGTGTGAGTTTTCAGTTGCATATTGTCCTGGGGACCATTCAGGCTTGTTCGCATATATATATATATATATATATATATATATATATATATATATATATATATATATATATATATATATATATATCGTACCTAGTAGCCAGAACGCACTTCTCAGCCTACTATGCAAGGCCCGATTTGCCTAATAGGCCAAGTTTTCATGAACTAATGCTTTTTTGACTACCTAACCTACCTAACCTAGCCTAACCTAACATTTTCGGCTACCTAACCTAACCTAACCTATAAAGATAGGTTAGGTTAGGTTAGGTAGGGTTGGTTAGGTTCGGTCATATATCTACGTTAATTTTAACTCCAATAAAATAAAACTGACCTCATACATAATGAAATGAGTAGCTTTATCATTTCATAAGAAAAAAATTAGAGAAAATATAATAATTCAGAAAAACTTGGCTTATTAGGCAAATCGGGCCTTGCATAGTAGGCTGAGAAGTGCGTTCTGGCTACTAGGTACGACATATATATATATATATATATATATATATATATATATATATATATATATATATATATATATATATATATATATATATATATATATATATATATATATATATATATTCTCTTGTTGATAGTGCAACAGTGTATGTAGACTTGATCTACTTGAGGAGGTTGATAGTATCAGATGGTGACCCAGGAGATAGGATACCACTTGATAAGCTAATGATGGAGTTCTGATGGTGTTGGAGAGCAACCTGAATGTAATATTATAGAGTATAGGATTCATTATTATTATATGTGTGTATGTATTGTGAATGTGCTTTGTCCAGTAAATGTATTCCAATTTGCTGGTGTTTGCCCTTGTCCTAGTGAGGCTTCCCAGTAAGTAGTAAAGAAGGAGAGAGAGAGAGAGAGAGAAAGAGCCAAGAACCACTGTTGTGGACAGGGTAGGACGGAAAACCAATAAGTCAAAGGGGATTGAGGAGATCATATCACCTAAGGAGAGAGTGGGGAGTCACAGCGGCTCGAGTGGGAGTGTGCACGTGACAACGAGGCTGAGTGTTGGAGCCACATCCCCCTAAACGTGTGACGTTAAGCCCCTCTCCAAGAGCCAGAAGTGCCCAGTGTGATCTCCTGGTAAAGTATAAGCACTCCACCGAGTTGTGGGTTGGGTTGTCCGTAAAGAAGGATCAACAACACGACAACACCACCAACCCACCCTATAATAAATTGGGGGCCTGTCCAGGAGAGTGAACTGACACACCCACACCCTGTCCAAGAGTGGATTGGTACACCCCTTGTGGAAATAGATACACTATGTGACCGCAGGTGTATTTTCTCTCTCTTGGGAAGACTCACAGGACAAGATGGATAAGGTGCAAGGATTTGTGGAGTCAGGCAAGCCTGAGGACTTGGAAGGTTGCACCAGGGATCAATTAAAACAAATAGCAGAAAAATGTGGCATTAGGTTGAAAGCATCTAAAGTAGCTGGGATGAAGGATGAGATCCTGAGGCAGTTAAGAGCCAGAAGTGAGGCGGCAGAGCAAGGAGCCCAAAAAGGAGCTGAAAGTGGAAAGTAGGATGATGGGCAGGATGAAGTGAGATCCCAGGGATCGAGTAGGAGCAGTAAGAGTAGCTGCAGTAGCAGGAGTAGCAGGAATAGGAGCTTGGAGAGATTCCAGTTAGAGCTCCAGATGCAGCGTGAGGAGAGACAGTTCCAGCTGGAAAAGATGAAATTGGAACTCCAGATGAAAAATGAAGCCGAGAGGGAAAAAGAGAAAACCAGACTGGAGGTGGAGAAAGAAAAAGAGAAAACCAGAATAAGGGATCTGGAGTTGGAACAGGAGAAAGAAAAAGAGAAAGCAAGACTAGAGGTAGAAAAAGAAAAAGCCCAGGTCGAAAAAGAAAAAGAGAGAACCAAACAAATGCAGATAGAAACGAACAGAACCTTGGCTGAGCAAAGGATTGAACATGGGTTGCCAGAGGGCACCACCCCGGTATCACACTCACCAGATGTTAGGGTTAGGGAGAAGGACATTCCCTTGTTTGTTCCCGAAGAGGCGGAGAGCTTCTTCGAGCATTTTGAAAAAGTAGCCAGTATCAAGGAGTGGCCACAGGAGGAATGGGCCCAGCTGGTCCAGTTAAGATTGACCGGTGCAGCCAGGGAGGCATACACCCAATTATCACTGGAAGAGTGCCAGGATTATGCCACAGTAAAGAGCAGCATATTGCGCTCGTTTCAGCTAACCCTAGAAGCTTATAGGAAGCGCTTCAGAGAGATGATCAAAGTTGGGACATGTACCTTTGCTGAGACAGCAAGGGATCTGGAAAGACGATTCCAGAAGTGGATTGAGGCTGCTGGAGTTGGATCTTACGCTGACCTGAAGCAACTGATAGTCATGGAGAAGTTCTTGGAGATGATGCATCCTAAAACAAAGTTCAAGATCCAAGAAGCAGGGGTAAAGGATGTGAAAGATGCTGCAGATAGGGCGGATATGATTACCGAAGCATAGAAGAGCTTGAGGGAGAACAGAGTGAGAAGCGAGGTGAGACGCAGCAATGGCAGGTCCAGTGGAGTCTGGGGAGGAAGAAATTATGAAAGACCCTGAAGAGTCTGGGGTGAGAAGAATTTTGATAAATGGGCGGATAAACGTAAGTACCCTAAAACTCAGAAGAGTAGGTCGCGCACTTCGTCTGAACGTGAGGATGTAGAAGCTAAACGAGAAACTGATCGTTATCCAGGAAATCAAGAGTCCAGTAAAGCCCCACAGAGTGCAGGTAGTATGCCTGGCTCGAGGAACTCTCATGCGAATGGACAAAGTCAGAGCTAGCCACTCTGGTACATATAGAAGAGACTTTTCCTAGGTGAGGTGTTACAATTGTAACGGATTGGGTCACGTGATGCGAGATTGTCGGCAGGGCAAGAGAGTTGTGACCCTGGCCATGTGTGACCCCCGAAGTAAATATACTAATGTGTTCCGAGACAAACCACAGAAAGTGAACTTAGTGAACGAGAGGTATAGGCCGTTCATGAGCAAAGGTTGGATCAGTGTAGGAGGCCAACCTGAGGTAGAAGTGGGTATCTTAAGGGATACCGGAGCTAATCAGAGCTTGATTACGAGAAGCCTGATTGGGAATGATCGACGGTTAGCTGGCAGGAGTAAGATGAAAGTATATGGGTTATTGTCTGAGAGTGACATGCCTGTATGTACTGTCCAGCTATGGTCGGAATATGTGTCGGCGGGGTTGATGTTGGGAGTGTGCCCCGACATACCTGTTCCAGGAGTCCAAGTGATCCTGGGGAATGACCTGTGCGGGACAAAGGTGTTGCCAAGAGTCATTGCGGAGATTGTGCCAGAGGAGTGCCCAGAAGGCCACGGCACGGGTGGGACACCTGAGAGTGTGAACCTGACTGACATCCGAGGAGATGCATCAGGAGACCGCCAAGCAATTGAGTACCCTGTCTCGGTAGTGATGAAGGCAGAGGTGGCGGACGAGGAAGACGCTGGAGAAGATGAGACAGTGTCGATTTTATCCGGTGGAAGATATCGACGTAGATATAGCGTGGCTATTTGAGGAAGGTCCGGCCCAGGAAAATGAAGTCTCGGTGAGGTCAAAAGTGAGGATGACCCAGCCAAAGAAGAATCATGTGAAGAGAGCGGACCTGAGTAGAGCTCAGCCTGCTGAAATTAAGTGTCGGAAGGTGAATGCAACTGTGCTGAGTAGGAATGAGGAAGGATGTGGACATACTGAGGGCGGGAGTAGATCGTCAAGTGGTCCACGAGCACAGAGCCATATGGATAGTGGAGATAAGTTGTTTGAGATGTCAAGAGTTGGCATGTTTCACAGAAAACGCGGAGGAAAGATAGTGAAGAAGAGTAATAGCCGAGGGAATGAAAGGAGAAGAGACAGTATGTGTGGAGAGATTTTTACGAGCACTCTAGGAGAGGTAAAGCGACATGTACTGTCGAGTGCTGTTGAGTGTAGTACAGTGCTCGAAGAAACTTTCAGAGAACGAAGAAGAGTTGAAGGAGAAGAAATGGAGTTGTATAGAGGTGAGAAGTGTGGGAAGAGGATGATGATACAAGCATGGAGGAATAGAAGAAAGCCGAGGACTCGATGGAAGTCAAACAGGATGAGGTCTCGGATAAATGAGGAGACGAAAGGGAGGATCGTCGGTGAAGACGAGGGAGTGAAGTATGATGACAGGAGACGGAAGTATAATGGCAGTAGATGGAAGTGTGAAGACGACAGAGGAGGTACAGACAGCAGATATCTGACTTTGGATGTGAAGAGAAGAAGACGAGGTAATGGAGGGTGGAAACAATAAGTAGAGTGGACCGATGGGGTGCAGGCGTCCAAGGAGGACAGCCTAGCCAAGAGGTGCCAGAGAAGTCAGATCGTTTATGAGATGATCATGTTTCTGGAGAGTTGTGAACCGGATGTTGCAAGGTGCAACGAACTAATTGTAGACTCCTAAGGGAGTATATTGGTTGAAGAACGAGACAGTGTGGTGGCAGATGTATTATCCCGAGCTTTGCCACTGGAATAACTCTCAAAAATAAGGGGAGGGGAGTGTTATGATCTCAGCCTGCAGGAGATACGAGTCTCCCCCCTTGAGAGTTATCCAGCAAGCCTGACCTAACAAGAAGGTCTAGGAAATATGGAGGTGATAACACATATGTAAAATAGTTGGTTGGATTTAAATAACAATTTGAGATTATGGGCAGTGAAGAAGAAAACAGATAAATGACTGGTTAGGAGATGTGGATATTTTGCTGGAGGCATGAGGCTCGCTTCTGGAGGGCTTTGACCTCACTTGAGCACCAAACATCGCAGGGAAAAGCAGTGCTCCGTTTGAGCTCCTGTCGGAAAGGAACCCCTAGTGATATATCTTCAAGAGAAGAGAAGTGTGTAGACGTGCCAGCTGTGGAATTGATCTGAGAACGTTGTGTCTCAAGTCCTGGACGGCGAGGAGAGTATTAAGCCGCCCAGAGACATTTTCGTGGGCTGTGTGGAGCGCCCTGACCAGACACCGTCAAAGGGATAGCGCTCTCGACTAGACAATCTGTGGTAAGCACGATTTAAGCCAGTTCATAGTGATTGCTTGTAGTTGGTCGTGTGCCAGCGACAGTAGCAATGTTTATTGATGAGTTAGAAATGTTTTGGTAAGGCAGGAAGCCTAAATAAGAGGACGGAGATGAGAGAGACAGCTGGAGGGACGAGCAGCGCATCCTCTCCCGTCGACCGCTTGAAGCCAACTGACTGAGGGGTGGTGGAGGAGAGTGTGGAGGCCCGCCGGGCGAGGTGGAGCATGGACCCACCCAACGGGGGAGTCCACTCTCACAGTATGTAGAGGACAGATAGAGGTTTGAGGCAAACATATTGTGTGATTATTTTTGTTTATGTGTTAAAGGGGAAAATTTTTTATTGAAGTGTCAATGGGTTGCAGGTTTGTCTTTGGGGAAGAAGTTGCTGAGAACTTCGAAGCCAGCACAGAGGGAGTAGTTGATGAGACTCCAAGGTAGTGGAGGAGAGGACCTCGAGCTGTGAGGAGAAGCAGTGAAGAGGAGTGTCACGTGCTTCTGTAGAGGTGGTGAAGCACCATAGTTGCTCGAGGGAACTTCATGGTGTAGCAGCCAGGAGAGCTGTGGAGGACCCCTAGTAGAAGTGGCGAAGCACCGTAGTTGCTCAAGGAAAACTTCATGGTGTAGCAGCCTGGAGGAACTGCAGAGGATCCTGGTAGTTAAACCCGGAAGAACCTGAGGAAATCAGGGTAGTGAACTTCCAGATGTGGAAGGGAAGTTCTAAATGATCACTTGTAGGGAGTTGATAGTGTTTGGTTGTCATTAGCGTGCAAGACGCAGTGAACGGTGAGTGATTGTTTGCCATTTTTGTATCAAGGAGTGTTTTTACTGAAGCATAGAGTTACAGACGTAGGCTGGATTACCTACAGATGTATGTGTTCTAGGACTGATAGGGTGATCGATTGATCATATATATATATATAGAGAGAGAATATATATATATATATATATATATATATATATATATATATATATATATATATATATATACATATTCTCTTGTTGATAGTGCAACAGTGTATGTAGACTTGATCTACTTGAGAAGGTTGATAGTATCAGGTGGTGAACCAGGAGATAGGATACCACTTGCTAAGTTGATGATGGAGTTCTGATGGTGTTGGAGAGCAACCTGATTGTAATATTATAGAATATAGGATTCATTATTATTATATGTGTGTATGTATTGTATATGTGCTTTGTCCAGTAAATGTATCCCAATTTGCTGGTGTTTGCCCGTGTCCTAGTGAGGCTTCCCAGTAAGTAGTAAAGAAGGAGAGAGAGAGAGAGAGAAAGAGCCAAGAACCACTGCTGTGGACAGGGTAGGACGGAAAACCAATAAGTCAAAGGGGATTGAGGAGATTACATCACCTAAGGAGAGAGTGGGGAGTCACAGAGGCTCGAGTGGGTGTGTGCACGTGACAATGAGGCTGAGTGTTGGAGCCGCATCCCCTAAACGTGTGACGTTGAGCCCCTCTCCAAGAGCCAGAAGCGCCCAGTGTGATCTCCTGGTAAAGTATAAGCACTCCACCGAGTTGTGGGTTGGGTTGTCCGTAAAGAAGGATCAACAACACGACAACACCACCAACCCACGCTATAATACATCAGACTATTAAAGCACTCCTAAAGAAATTTTGCAATGAAACCTTGAAAGACTGGGATAAACAACTTGACCTCATTATGTGCATTTTCAGAAGTCTCCCCAATGAGTCTCTAGGAGTATCTCCTTATGAGATGCTCTACCGACGTAAGTGCCGTACTCCTCTCAAAGCTTTCAAAGACTCTCTACGTAATGCCACCTTCAGTGACCTTCAGAATGTGCCCCAGTTTCTTCAAAACTTAAAACACATTCTAGAGAGAGTACGTAAATTTGCTAATGACAATCTATTGAAAGCACAGGAGAGGATGAAGACTCATTTTGACCAACGCAGCAAACTAAGGAAATTTAAACCAGGAGACTTCGTGTTGGCATATTTTCCTATCCCAGGCTCTCCATTGCAAAACAAGTTTTCAGGACCTTACCGCATCAAGGAGTGCAGAAACAACCATAACTACGTTCTTGAGACTCCAGATAGGCGGCGGAAGACCCAGTTTTGCCACGTCAACCATCTGAAGCAATATCAAGGTACTCCCCCTTCTGTGTTGGTATCATTATCCACCTTTAAAGGTCCATAACTCCACTGTGAGACCTTCCCTGCTTCTCCTCCCGAAAGCACTAACACTGAGTCAGTGCCTTCCAACTCGGAAATCCTTAATGATCTTCATACCTATTTGCAGGACAGTAGTAATGCTCCTCTCATCAGAATCTTCAAGGAACATCAGAAGTTGTTCAGCGATGATCCACAGGAGTGTAATGTGGTTCAGTACGACTTAAAGCTAATCCCTGACACCCGGCCGATTCGTCAACCTGTCTACAGAATCAGCCCGAGCAAAAAGGAAGTCATGCGTGCTGAGGTACAGAACCTCATGGATCATGGGCTGGCCACCCCTTGTGAGTCCCCTTGGGCCTCACCCTGCATCTTGGTGCCGAAACCGCAAGGTAAAGTGAGGTTGTGTACTGATTACCGGAAATTGAATCTTGTGACTATCAAGGATGCTTATCCATTACCTAGAATAGATGACATCCTTGACGCCATTGGTAATGCTCGGTATTTATTAAAGCTAGACTTACTCAAGGGGTACTACCAAGTATGTTTGACAGAGCGAGCTAAGGAAATATCTGCCTTTACCACTCCTTTTGGCCTTTACAGATACGAACGTCTTCCATTTGGACTATGTAATGCCCCGGCCACCTTCCAGCGAGCTGTCAACTGCGTCATCTAGGGCTTAGATAACATCTACGCCTACTTGGATGACATCGTTGTGGCAACCAACACCTGGAGCGAACATCTGCTCCAGCTGCAACGATTGTTTGCCAAGTTCCTGATAGCCAGCCTCACCATCAACTTGGGCAAGTCCATTTTTGCTAAAGGTAAAATGCGTTATCTTGGTCATGTGATAGGGAATGGCAGCATAGCTCCGATAAACATACATACCCAAGCCATCCAGCATTACCCACAGCCTACCACCAGAAAGCAGCTCCTGCGCTTCCTTGGTCTTGCCTCCTACTACCGTAGGTTTGTGAAGAATTTTAGTACGGTGGCGACACCATTGATCACTTTAACCAGCCCAAAGCAACGGTATAATTGAACCATTCATCAAACCATTGCTTTTGAACAACTAAAATTCCTGCTCTGTTCTAATCCTATTCTCTCCTCACCAGATATCACGAAGCCTTTCATCCTCCATGTCGACGCCAGTGGTACCGGCATCGGAGGTGTCCTGATGCAACAACGAGGCGAGGATGTTCTACCTGTTAGCTACTACAGCTACAAGTTAAAACCCCACCAGAAGAATTAGAGCACTATCGAAAAGTAGCTACTCTCCATCGTCCTGAACTTGCAGCACTTTGAATCATACCTGCAAGGTGCTCGGTCTACCACCATCTACTCGGACCACAATCCCCTACGCTTCCTGCAGCCAGCCCAATTCAACAATCAACGGCTTCTACGATGGGTTTTTTATCTGCAGAATTTCAACCTGGAGATCTTCTACATCAAGGGTTCTGACAACATCATAACAGTCGCCCTCTCCAGAGTCTAAGAGGTAGAGACAGCTCCACCTACCACTCTACCACCTGAAGACGTAACTTCACCCGTAAGCGCAGGCTTCGGGGGAGAGTTGTGACGATAATCTCTTTCAAGAGAGATTGAGCCTGCTCTTCCCTACATCAAGTTACGTATATTATACAACAATAAGATGCTACCTTCAAGATACGTCTACCAGTAGCACAAAACGTTTTGACCAGGAGGCAAAAGTACCAAAGACTCACCCCCTACTCCACACTCCCTCCATGCCAGCTTGTCATCAACCAGCCAACTACCCTTCCCAGCCTGTCTGCTAATGATTGGTGACTCGCCGAGTGCACACCTGCACTTCTGCACTTCAGCGTCCTCTACCTGAGTCGATGTCTGGGCTTGAACCAGCCATTGAAGTCAGAATATCCTTGTGCTCTCAAGCAGTGAACAACTAACTGATATACGCTGTGTATCAGGTGGATGTTTCTCAGTTAGCGACATATTCTCAGCACCTGATTATTTTTCACTGTGTATTTATATTATTGTAGAGTAACTTCATCCTTATTCTTCATTTATATTATATGTTTTTTACTTAGTTATTTGCACTGTACATTGCCAAGGGATTGTCTTTGTTTATAATTTGTTTCCTATATTAATTAAAGTTTCATTGTTCATACTATGTGTTTTGCGTGTCTTCCCTTACTTTACGACAGATAAACAGGCAAGCAGTCTATCTTTTTTTTTGTAAGTGTGACTAGGCATTGAAACCAGCCATTGGAGGACTGCCGAACATCTACACTCCTACACTTTCCTGTCACAATATATATATATATATATATATATATATATATATATACATATATATATATATATATATATATATATATATACATATATATATATATATATATATGTATATATATATATATATATATATATATATATATATATATATATATATATATATATGTATATATATATATATATATATATATATATATATATATACACAATAAATACACTTTATACACTTTAAATACACAATAAAGGAAAAAAAAAAAAAAAGGGAAGGGGGTGGTAGGAGAAAAGCACACAGAAACTGTATTGGAGGGGACCTACATTCCCTCCAATGCGTTATGTGTGGTTTCCTCCGAGGCTATGGGTCCCCCTTCTTCCAGCCAGAGGTGGTACTCCCTTCCCTATTTCCATTTTAAAAAAAAAAAATATATATATATATATATATATATATATATATATATATATATATATATATATATATATATATATATATATGAAAAATGCAGACTGACCCCTCACTCATCTGGTGCCTTCGGGAGGTAGAGATGTTTGAGATATATATCTCGAACTATCTACTTCTTTTGTAAGGTCTGATGGCGTAGTGGGTTAAAGCATACTAGTTATGCCAGCTACTGGAAGATAGTTGTGCTTTCTGGGTTCGAGTCCCACTGGTGGGTGTTGTCCAAAGATTGTTTATCTTCACTTGTGGTTTATGCAAGTATAGGCTTATAAGCTGGACACGAGTTCTCTCACATTGACAGTGGCTTGACGAAAAATGCAGACTGACCCCTCACTCATCTGGTGCCTTCGGGAGGTAGAGATGTTTGAGATATATATCTCGAACTATCTACTTCTTTTGTAAGGTCTGATGGCGTAGTGGGTTAAAGCATACTAGTTATGCCAGCTACTGGAAGGTAGTTGTGCTTTCTGGGTTCGAGTCCCACTGGTGGGTGTTGTCCAAAGATTGTTTATCTTCACTTGTGGTTTATGCAAGTATAGGCTTATAAGCTGGACACGAGTTCTCTCACATTGACAGTGGCTTGACGAAAAATGCAGACTGACCCCTCACTCATCTGGTGCCTTCGGGAGGTAGAGATGTTTGAGATATATATCTCGAACTATCTACTTCTTTTGTAAGGTCTGATGGCGTAGTGGGTTAAAGCATACTAGTTATGCCAGCTACTGGAAGGTAGTTGTGCTTTCTGGGTTCAAGTCCCACTGGTGGGTGTTGTCCAAAGATTGTTTATCTTCACTTGTGGTTTATGCAAGTATAGGCTTATAAGCTGGACACGAGTTCTCTCACATTGACAGTGGCTTGATGAAAAATGCAGACTGACCCCTCACTCATCTGGTGCCTTCGGGAGGTAGAGATGTTTGAGATATATATCTCGAACTATCTACTTCTTTTGTAAGGTCTGATGGCGTAGTGGGTTAAAGCATACTAGTTATGCCAGCTACTGGAAGGTAGTTGTGCTTTCTGGGTTCGAGTCCCACTGGTGGGTGTTGTCCAAAGATTGTTTATCTTCACTTGTGGTTTATGCAAGTATAGGCTTATAAGCTGGACACGAGTTCTCTCACATTGACAGTGGCTTGACGAAAAATGCAGACTGACCCCTCACTCATCTGGTGCCTTCGGGAGGTAGAGATGTTTGAGATATATATCTCGAACTATCTACTTCTTTTGTAAGGTCTGATGGCGTAGTGGGTTAAAGCATACTAGTTATGCCAGCTACTGGAAGGTAGTTGTGCTTTCTGGGTTCGAGTCCCACTGGTGGGTGTTGTCCAAAGATTGTTTATCTTCACTTGTGGTTTATGCAAGTATAGGCTTATAAGCTGGACACGAGTTCTCTCACATTGACAGTGGCTTGACGAAAAATGCAGACTGACCCCTCACTCATCTGGTGCCTTCGGGAGGTAGAGATGTTTGAGATATATATCTCGAACTATCTACTTCTTTTGTAAGGTCTGATGGCGTAGTGGGTTAAAGCATACTAGTTATGCCAGCTACTGGAAGGTAGTTGTGCTTTCTGGGTTCGAGTCCCACTGGTGGGTGTTGTCCAAAGATTGTTTATCTTCACTTGTGGTTTATGCAAGTATAGGCTTATAAGCTGGACACGAGTTCTCTCACATTGACAGTGGCTTGACGAAAAATGCAGACTGACCCCTCACTCATCTGGTGCCTTCGGGAGGTAGAGATGTTTGAGATATATATCTCGAACTATCTACTTCTTTTGTAAGGTCTGATGGCGTAGTGGGTTAAAGCATACTAGTTATGCCAGCTACTGGAAGGTAGTTGTGCTTTCTGGGTTCGAGTCCCACTGGTGGGTGTTGTCCAAAGATTGTTTATCTTCACTTGTGGTTTATGCAAGTATAGGCTTATAAGCTGGACACGAGTTCTCTCACATTGACAGTGGCTTGACGAAAAATGCAGACTGACCCCTCACTCATCTGGTGCCTTCGGGAGGTAGAGATGTTTGAGATATATATCTCGAACTATCTACTTCTTTTGTAAGGTCTGATGGCGTAGTGGGTTAAAGCATACTAGTTATGCCAGCTACTGGAAGGTAGTTGTGCTTTCTGGGTTCGAGTCCCACTGGTGGGTGTTGTCCAAAGATTGTATATATATATATATATATATATATATATATATATATATATATATGTATATATATATATATATATATATATATATATATATATATATATATATATATATATATATATTGTGACGATAATCTCCTTCAAGAGAGATTGAGCCTGCTCTTCCCTCCAAAGTTCGTCGCTATACATCCCTATACAACTAATATGGAAGAAATATCCAACAAATACAACACCAAGGTTTGCCAGAGTGCAATCGTATTCAGCACCGGGAACACCTGCTCCACCTCGAACCACCAAACTACCTGTCCGTCGCCTGCTCATCGCTGATTGGCTGCGTGTCCAGTTGCACCTGCCCTCCACCCGCCACACTACCTGATGTCTGGGGCCACACGACCTACAGACCTCAGAATATCCAGTGCTTTCAACAAGTTAACACGTCTCGTTGGTAGACTAAGCTCTGGCTTACGTGTACTAGGAGAGGTGGCAGCTTAAAGCCAATATTCCTGCACCTATTATCTGATTGTATATTGTTCACTTGTTATTACTCACTTGTCTTAAGGTAACTTTTCATTTTGTCATTTGATTATTCTTATTATTTTGATTGATTGATTTTATGATACGAATTTTATGTCCATTTTATTCATGTTTTGCTTTTCTAACGTAATTAAAATCTCATTGTTAAATTTACTTGTGTTTTGTGTGTCTTCCCATTACCTTACCACAGACGAAGTTCCAGATTTTCTCTTTTTGTTTCTATATGTGACGAGGCCATACCCCTAGCTTTTGAAACAGCCGAACACCAACGCGTTATCGTCACAATATATATATATATATATATATATATATATATATATATATATATATATATATATATATATATATATATATATATATATATTATTAAATATGACCGAAAAAGTAAGATTAATAATTCTAACACGAATTTTCTCAATCTTTCGTACATTACGCTTCACTGTTGGAGGTAAATCAAAAATCACTTCTCCAAAATTCATTTTTATTTCTAGTCTGACGCGACACGGGCGCGTTTCGTAAAACTTATTACATTTTCAAAGACTTCACAAATACACAACTGATTAGAACTTACGTATCTCTGATTTTATATCTACATTTGAGTGAGGTGGGAGGGGTGATGTGGCATTAACACAAGACAGAACAAGAGGGGATATTAATAGGGTATTAAAAGTATCAACACAAGACAGAACAGAAACAATGGGTATTGAATAGAAGTGTTTGTAGAAAGCCTATTGGTCCATATTTCTTGATGCTTCTATATTGGAGCGGAGTCTTGAGGTGGGTAGAATATAGTTGTGCAATAATTGGCTGTTGATTGCTGGTGTTGACTTCTTGATGTGTAGTGCCTCGCAAACGTCAAGCCGCCTGCTATCGCTGTATCTATCGATGATTTCTGTGTTGTTTACTAGGATTTCTCTGGCGATGGTTTGGTTATGGGAAGAGATTATATGTTCCTTAATGGAGCCCTGTTGCTTATGCATCGTTAAACGCCTAGAAAGAGATGTTGTTGTCTTGCCTATATACTGGGTTTTTTGGAGCTTACAGTCCCCAAGTGGGCATTTGAAGGCATAGACGACGTTAGTCTCTTTTAAAGCGTTCTGTTTTGTGTCTGGAGAGTTTCTCATGAGTAGGCTGGCCGTTTTTCTGGTTTTATAGTAAATCGTCAGTTGTATCCTCTGATTTTTGTCTGTAGGGATAACGTTTCTATTAACAATATCTTTCAGGACCCTTTCCTCCGTTTTATGAGCTGTGGAAAAGAAGTTCCTGTAAAATAGTCTAATAGGGGGTATAGGTGTTGTGTTAGTTGTCTCTTCAGAGGTTGCATGGCTTTTCACTTTCCTTCTTATGATGTCTTCGATGAAACCATTGGAGAAGCCGTTATTGACTAGGACCTGCCTTACCCTACAGAGTTCTTCGTCGACTTGCTTCCATTCTGAGCTGTGGCTGAGAGCACGGTCGACGTATGCGTTAACAACACTCCTCTTGTACCTGTCAGGGCAGTCGCTGTTGGCATTTAGGCACATTCCTATGTTTGTTTCCTTAGTGTAGACTGCAGTGTGGAAACCTCCGCCCTTTTCCATGACTGTTACATCTAGAAAAGGCAGCTTCCCATCCTTTTCCGTCTCGTAAGTGAAACGCAGCACGGAACTCTGCTCAAATGCCTCCTTCAGCTCCTGCAGATGTCTGACATCAGGTACCTGTGTAAAAATGTCGTCAACATACCTGCAGTATATGGCCGGTTTCAAGTTCATGTCGACTAAGACTTTTTGCTCGATGGTACCCATGTAGATGTTTGCAAACAGGACACCTAGGGGAGAACCCATGGCGACCCCATCTACTTGCTTATACATGTGCCCATCCGGGCTCAAGAAGGGTGCCTCTTTAGTACAAGCTTGGAGTAGTTTCCTCAGAATACTTTCTGGCATGTCAAGAGAAGTACAGGCTGGATCACGATACACTCTGTCGGCTATCATTCCGATTGTCTCGTCCACAGGTACGTTGGTAAACAGCGATTCTACGTCCAACGAGGCTCTTATCCCTGTGGCCCGTGTGCCCCGCAGTAAGTCCACAAATTCCTTTGGAGACTTCAGGCTGAAGGCGCAAGGAACATAAGGAGTCAGCAGGCCGTTGAGTCGCTTCGCCAGTCTGTACGTGGGTGTGGGTGTCTGGCTAATGATTGGCCGAAGTGGGTTTCCAGGCTTGTGCGTCTTGACATTTCCATACGCATATCCAGGTTTATATTCCCCAATAATCTTTGGCAGGTGGAGTCCGGATTTCTTGGCGTTCACAGTTTCGATCAGTTTGTTGACCTTTGCTTTTAATTCGGCTGTAGTGTCCTTCGTTACCCTTTGGAACTTAGTTTGGTCAGAGAGTATGATGTTCATTTTCGCCAGATATTCGTCTTTTTTAAGAATGACATATATTGGCGACTTGTCACCTCTCCTGACAAGTGTTGATACTTTTAATACCCTATTAATATCCCCTCTTGTTCTGTCTTGTGTTAATGCCACATCACCCCTCCCACCTCACTCAAATGTAGATATAAAATCAGAGATACGTAAGTTCTAATCAGTTGTGTATTTGTGAAGTCTTTGAAAATGTAATAAGTTTTACGAAACGCGCCCGTGTCGCGTCAGACGAGAAATAAAAATGAATTTTGGAGAAGTGATTTTTGATTTACCTCCAACAGTGAAGGTAATGTACGAAACATTGAGAAAATTCGTGTTAGAATTATTAATCTTACTTTTTCGGTCATATTTAATAATATATATATATATATATATATATATATATATATATATATATATATATATATATATATATATATATATATATAACTGAAAACTCACACCCCAGAAGTGACTCGAACCCATACTCCCACAACTGGTATGTACAGGGACGCCTTAATCCGCTTGACCATCACGACCGGACTAAGGAAGTGATAGCCGAGGCTATATGAACCACTTCCCCGCCGGCACTCGGATGGTAATCTTGGGCATAGCATTTTATCAAATCACCTCATTCTTTGGGGCACACGTGAGGAACACAAATGCAAACAAGCCTGAATGGTCCCCAGGACTATATACAACTGAAAACTCACACCCCAGAAGTGACTCGAACCCATACTCCCACAACTGGTATGTACAGGGACGCCTTAATCCGCTTGACCATCACGACCGGACTAAGGAAGTGATAGCCGAGGCTATATGAACCACTTCCCCGCCGGCACTCGGATGGTAATCTTGGGCATAGCATTTTATCAAATCACCTCATTCTTTGGGGCACACGTGAGGAACACAAATGCAAACAAGCCTGAATGGTCCCCAGGACTATATACAACTGAAAACTCACACCCCAGAAGTGACTCGAACCCATACTCCCACAACTGGTATGTACAGGGACGCCTTAATCCGCTTGACCATCACGACCGGACTAAGGAAGTGATAGCCGAGGCTATATGAACCACTTCCCCGCCGGCACTCGGATGGTAATCTTGGGCATAGCATTTTATCAAATCACCTCATTCTTTGGGGCACACGTGAGGAACACAAATGCAAACAAGCCTGAATGGTCCCCAGGACTATATACAACTGAAAACTCACACCCCAGAAGTGACTCGAACCCATACTCCCACAACTGGTATGTACAGGGACGCCTTAATCCGCTTGACCATCACGACCGGACTAAGGAAGTGATAGCCGAGGCTATATGAACCACTTCCCCGCCGGCACTCGGATGGTAATCTTGGGCATAGCATTTTATCAAATCACCTCATTCTTTGGGGCACACGTGAGGAACACAAATGCAAACAAGCCTGAATGGTCCCCAGGACTATATACAACTGAAAACTCACACCCCAGAAGTGACTCGAACCCATACTCCCACAACTGGTATGTACAGGGACGCCTTAATCCGCTTGACCATCACGACCGGACTAAGGAAGTGATAGCCGAGGCTATATGAACCACTTCCCCGCCGGCACTCGGATGGTAATCTTGGGCATAGCATTTTATCAAATCACCTCATTCTTTGGGGCACACGTGAGGAACACAAATGCAAACAAGCCTGAATGGTCCCCAGGACTATATACAACTGAAAACTCACACCCCAGAAGTGACTCGAACCCATACTCCCACAACTGGTATGTACAGGGACGCCTTAATCCGCTTGACCATCACGACCGGACTAAGGAAGTGATAGCCGAGGCTATATGAACCACTTCCCCGCCGGCACTCGGATGGTAATCTTGGGCATAGCATTTTATCAAATCACCTCATTCTTTGGGGCACACGTGAGGAACACAAATGCAAACAAGCCTGAATGGTCCCCAGGACTATATACAACTGAAAACTCACACCCCAGAAGTGACTCGAACCCATACTCCCACAACTGGTATGTACAGGGACGCCTTAATCCGCTTGACCATCACGACCGGACTAAGGAAGTGATAGCCGAGGCTATATGAACCACTTCCCCGCCGGCACTCGGATGGTAATCTTGGGCATAGCATTTTATCAAATCACCTCATTCTTTGGGGCACACGTGAGGAACACAAATGCAAACAAGCCTGAATGGTCCCCAGGACTATATACAACTGAAAACTCACACCCCAGAAGTGACTCGAACCCATACTCCCACAACTGGTATGTACAGGGACGCCTTAATCCGCTTGACCATCACGACCGGACTAAGGAAGTGATAGCCGAGGCTATATGAACCACTTCCCCGCCGGCACTCGGATGGTAATCTTGGGCATAGCATTTTATCAAATCACCTCATTCTTTGGGGCACACGTGAGGAACACAAATGCAAACAAGCCTGAATGGTCCCCAGGACTATATACAACTGAAAACTCACACCCCAGAAGTGACTCGAACCCATACTCCCACAACTGGTATGTACAGGGACGCCTTAATCCGCTTGACCATCACGACCGGACTAAGGAAGTGATAGCCGAGGCTATATGAACCACTTCCCCGCCGGCACTCGGATGGTAATCTTGGGCATAGCATTTTATCAAATCACCTCATTCTTTGGGGCACACGTGAGGAACACAAATGCAAACAAGCCTGAATGGTCCCCAGGACTATATACAACTGAAAACTCACACCCCAGAAATGACTCGAACCCATACTCCCACAACTGGTATGTACAGGGACGCCTTAATCCGCTTGACCATCACGACCGGACTAAGGTCGTGATGGATTTGCATTTGTGTTCCTCACGTGTGCCCCAAAGAATGAGGTGATTTGATAAAATGCTATGCCCAAGATTACCATCCGAGTGCCGGCGGGGAAGTGGTTCATATAGCCTCGGCTATCACTTCCTTAGTCCGGTCGTAATGGTCAAGCGGATTAAGGCGTCCCTGTACATACCAGTTGTGGGAGTATGGGTTCGAGTCACTTCTGGGGTGTGAGTTTTCAGTTGTATATAGTCCTGGGGACCATTCAGGCTTGTTTGCATTTGTGTTCCTCATGTGTGCCCCAAAGAATGAGGTGATTTGATAAAATGCTATGCCCAAGATTACCATCCGAGTGCCGGCGGGGAAGTGGTTCATATAGCCTCGGCTATCACTTCCTTAGTCCGGTCGTGATGGTCAAGCGGATTAAGGCGTCCCTGTACATACCAGTTGTGGGAGTATGGGTTCGAGTCACTTCTGGGGTGTGAGTTTTCAGTTGTATATAGTCCTGGGGACCATTCAGGCTTGTTTGCATTTGTGTTCCTCACGTGTGCCCCAAAGAATGAGGTGATTTGATAAAATGCTATGCCCAAGATTACCATCCGAGTGCCGGCGGGGAAGTGGTTCATATAGCCTCGGCTATCACTTCCTTAGTCCGGTCGTGATGGTCAAGCGGATTAAGGCGTCCCTGTACATACCAGTTGTGGGAGTATGGGTTCGAGTCACTTCTGGGGTGTGAGTTTTCAGTTGTATATAGTCCTGGGGACCATTCAGGCTTGTTTGCATTTGTGTTCCTCACGTGTGCCCCAAAGAATGAGGTGATTTGATAAAATGCTATGCCCAAGATTACCATCCGAGTGCCGGCGGGGAAGTGGTTCATATAGCCTCGGCTATCACTTCCTTAGTCCGGTCGTGATGGTCAAGCGGATTAAGGCGTCCCTGTACATACCAGTTGTGGGAGTATGGGTTCGAGTCACTTCTGGGGTGTGAGTTTTCAGTTGTATATAGTCCTGGGGACCATTCAGGCTTGTTTGCATTTGTGTTCCTCACGTGTGCCCCAAAGAATGAGGTGATTTGATAAAATGCTATGCCCAAGATTACCATCCGAGTGCCGGCGGGGAAGTGGTTCATATAGCCTCGGCTATCACTTCCTTAGTCCGGTCGTGATGGTCAAGCGGATTAAGGCGTCCCTGTACATACCAGTTGTGGGAGTATGGGTTCGAGTCACTTCTGGGGTGTGAGTTTTCAGTTGTATATAGTCCTGGGGACCATTCAGGCTTGTTTGCATTTGTGTTCCTCACGTGTGCCCCAAAGAATGAGGTGATTTGATAAAATGCTATGCCCAAGATTACCATCCGAGTGCCGGCGGGGAAGTGGTTCATATAGCCTCGGCTATCACTTCCTTAGTCCGGTCGTGATGGTCAAGCGGATTAAGGCGTCCCTGTACATACCAGTTGTGGGAGTATGGGTTCGAGACACTTCTGGGGTGTGAGTTTTCAGTTGTATATAGTCCTGGGGACCATTCAGGCTTGTTTGCATATATATATATATATATATATATTAGTATATTTTGGT
This sequence comes from Procambarus clarkii, assembly GCF_040958095.1. Lineage (NCBI taxonomy): Eukaryota > Metazoa > Arthropoda > Malacostraca > Decapoda > Cambaridae > Procambarus > Procambarus clarkii. Next base: position 20,741,802 of record NC_091178.1, read on the forward strand.
AGCAGTCTTTCCTGTAGACATATATTATTAAATATGACCGAAAAAGTAAGATTAATAATTCTAACACGAATTTTCTCAATCTTTCGTACATTTCTTTTCACTGTTGGAGGTAATTCAAAAATCAATTCTCCAAAATTCATTTTTATTTCTAGTCTGACGCGACACTTGAGCGCGTTTCGTAAAACTTATTACATTTTCAAAGACTTTAGTTAACACATACACAACTGAATAGAACTTACACATCTCCGATTTTGTTTATATCTACATTTGAGTGAGGTGGATGGGGTGAGGTGGTATTTAATAAGGTATTAATTTCATCAACACAAGCTAGAACATGAAACAATGGGTATTGAATAGAAGTGATTGTAGAAAGCCTATTGGTCCATATTTCTTGATGCTTCTATATTGGAGCGGAGTCTTGAGGTGGGTAGAATATAATTGTGCATTAATTGGCTGTTGATTGCTGGTGTTGACTTCTTGATGTGTAATGCCTCGCAAACGTCAAGCCGCCTGCTATCGCTGTATCTATCGATGATTTCTGTGTTGTTTACTAGGATTTCTCTGGCGATGGTTTGGTTGTGGGAAGAGATTATATGTTCCTTAATGGAGCCCTGTTGCTTATGCATCGTTAAACGCCTAGAAAGAGATGTTGTTGTCTTGCCTATATACTGGGTTTTTTGGAGCTTGCAGTCCCCCAAGAGGGCATTTGAAGGCATAGAGGACGTTAGTCTCTTTTAAAGCGTTCTGTTTTGTGTCTGGAGAGTTTCTCATGAGTAGGCTGGCCGTTTTTCTGGTTTTATAGTAAATCGTCAGTTGTATCCTCTGATTTTTGTCTGTAGGGATAACGTTTGTATTAACAATATCTTTCAGGACCCTTTCCTCCGTTTTATGAGCTGTGGAAAAGAAGTTCCTGTAAAATAGTCTAATAGGGGGTATAGGTGTTGTGTTGGTTGTCTCTTCAGAGGTTGCATGGCGTTTCACTTTCCTTCTTATGATGTCTTCGACGAAACCATTGGAGAAGCCGTTGTTGACTAGGACCTGCCTTACCCTACAGAGTAAATCGGAGATGTATAAGTTCTATTCAGTTGTGTATGTGTCAACTATAGTCTTTGAAAATGTAATAAGTTTTACGAAACGCGCTCAAGTGTCGCGTCAGACTAGAAATAAAAATTAATTTTGGAGAATTGATTTTTGAATTACCTCCAACAGTAAAAAGAAATGTACGAAAGATTGAGAAAATTCGTGTTAGAATTGTTAATCTTACTTTTTCGGTCATATTTAATAATATATGTCTACAGGAAAGACTGCTGCCAAAATATACTAATATTAAAGCGCACGACCCAGCAGCAAGAAATCAAGCCTTCACGATAAAATATAGCCAGGATCTGATTCGTAATCAGATATACAAGGCAGAGAATGAAATCAAAGACAACAAAACGCAACTACTTCATGCTACAAATGAGTGGAGAAATAGCAACATCGACGAAAGTATCCGTACCCGCATTGAACAACACCTCGACATCCTCACACACCGACATCACCTCAGCACTGAAACAAGGATTATCAAGAAACTAACAACATTATATGGAGGACCTATGGCAATTCCACGACCAAGAGATGGCTACCTGAACCTTGCAGGAATTAACCTCACTGAGGACTAAGTCACTCTCCTAAATCTGGGCATAAACTGTCACGTTATGTCCAGACCGAGTGAGGTGGCCCGGAAAGTAGAGTTGGAAATTCTGTTGGACGACATATTCGACCTCGAGACACAAAAGAAGGTCACTACCAAAGATACCTTACAAGCAGAACTTATTGCAGAAGGAGGAAAGAATCGAGGAAATTACAGAAGCACCATACTGTCCCCCGAGCTCAAAGCGGCAGCTAAAAGCCTTCGTGAGAACAAGGAGATAGTTGTCAGGAGAGGTGACAAGTCGCCAATATATGTCATTCGTAAAAAAGACGAATATTTGGCGAAAATGAACCTCATACTCTCTGACCAAACTAAGTTCCAAAGGGTAACGAAGGACACTACAGCCGAATTGAAAGCAAAGGTCAACAAACTGATCGAAACTGTGAACGCCAAGAAATCCGGACTCCACCTGCCAAAGATCATTGGGGAATATAAACCTGGATATGCGTATGGAAATGTCAAGACACACAACCCTGGAAACCCACTTCGGCCAATCATTAGCCAGATACCCACACCCACGTACAGACTGGCGAAGCGACTCAACGGCTTGCTGACTCCTTATGTTCCTTGCGCCTTCAGCCTGAAGTCTCCAAAGGAATTTGTTGACTTACTGCGGGGCACACGGGCCACAGGGATAAGAGCCTCGTTGGACGTAGAATCGCTGTTCACTAACGTACCAGTGTACGAGACAATCGGGATGATAGCCGACAGAGTGTATCGTGATCCAGCCTGTACTCCTCTTGACATACCAGAAAATATCCTAAGGAAACTACTCCAAGCTTGTACTAAAGAGGCACCCTTCTTGAGCCCGGATGGGCACATGAATAAGCAAGTAGATGGGGTCGCCATGGGTTCTCCCCTAGGTGTCCTGTTTGCAAACTTCTACATGGGTACCATCGAGCAAAAAGTCTTAGTCGACATGAACAAGAAACCGGCCATATACTGCAGGTATGTTGACGACATTTTTACACAGGTACCTAATGTCAGACATCTGCAGGAGTTGAAGGAGGCATTTGAGTGGAGTTCCGTGCTGCGTTTCACTTACGAGATGGAAAAGGATGGGAAGCTGCCCTTTCTAGATGTAACAGTCATGGAAAAGAGCGGAGGTTTCCACACTGCAGTCTACACTAAGGAAACGAACATAGGAATATGCCTAAATGCCAAAAGCGACTGCCCAGATAGGTACAAGAGGAGTGTTGTTAACGCATATGTCGACCGTGCTCTCAACCACAGCTCAGAATGGAAGCAAGTCGACGAAGAACTCTGTAGGGTAAGGCAGGTCCTAGTCAACAACGGCTTCTCCAATGGTTTCGTCGAAGACATCATAAGAAGGAAAGTGAAACGCCATGCAACCTCTGAAGAGACAACCAACACAACACCTATACCCCCTATTAGACTATTTTACAGGAACTTCTTTTCCACAGCTCATAAAACGGAGGAAAGGGTCCTGAAAGATATTGTTAATACAAACGTTATCCCTACAGACAAAAATCAGAGGATACAACTGACGATTTACTATAAAACCAGAAAAACGGCCAGCCTGCTCATGAGAAACTCTCCAGACACAAAACAGAACGCTTTAAAAGAGACTAACGTCGTCTATGCCTTCAAATGCCCTCTTGGGGACTGTAAGCTCCAAAAAACCCAGTATATAGGCAAGACAACAACATCTCTTTCTAGGCGTTTAACGATGCATAAGCAACAGGGCTCCATTAAGGAACATATAATCTCTTCCCACAACCAAACCATTGCCAGAGAAATCCTAGTAAACAACACAGAAATCATCGATAGATACAGTGATAGCAGGCGGCTTGACGTTTGCGAGGCATTACACATCAAGAAGTCAACACCAGCAATCAACAGCAAATTAATGCACAACTATATTCTACCCACCTCAAGACTCCGCTCCAATATAGAAGCATCAAGAAATATGGACCAATAGGCTTTCTACAATCACTTCTATTCAATACCCATTGTTTCATGTTCTGGCTTGTGTTGATGAAATTAATACCTTATTAAATACCACCTCACCTCATCCACCTCACTCAAATGTAGATATAAACAAAATCGGAGATGTGTAAGTTCTATTCAGTTGTGTATGTGTTAACTAAAGTCTTTGAAAATGTAATAAGTTTTACGAAACGCGCTCAAGTGTCGCGTCAGACTAGAAATAAAAATGAATTTTGGAGAATTGATTTTTGAATTACCTCCAACAGTGAAAAGAAATGTATGAAAGATTGAGAAAATTTGTGTAAGAATTATTAATCTTACTTTTTCGGTCATATTTAATAATATATATATATATATATATATATATATATATATATATATATATATATATATATATATATATATTGTGATGATAATCTCTTTCAAGAGAGATTGAGCCTGCTCTTCCCTACATAAGTACGTCAATATACAAGATAATATAGAAGATACGTCCACCAAGTATCGCCAAACATTTTGCCCAGAGAGCAAATCGTACCCAGCACACCTGCTACCACCGCCGTAACCAGCTAACTGCTCATCCTCTGCCTGCCTGTCGCTGATTGGCTGGTGACTCGTCGCCCCTGCCCGCCGCCTCCACCACAAGTCGACGTCTGGGCTGCAGTGCTCCAGTATCGTCAGAATATCTCAGTGCTCCAAGCAGTTGACATCTCTCGCTGGTAGACTAAGCCTTGGCTTTCGTGTACTAAGGGAGGTGGCAGCTCGAAGCCAGTATTCCAGCACCACTTATATTTTATTTTGCTATCACTGTAACTTACTTGTTTTAACGTAACTTTTCATTTGCCAGTGATTATTCATGTTATTTTGTTTGTTGCCTTATCTTGCATATTTTTATGTGATTAACTTTATTCATGTCTTGTTTTTCTAGAGTAATAAAATTTCATCGTTTATATACTTGTGTTTTGTGTGTCTTCCCATTACCTTACCACAGACGAAAGGACCAACTTTTTATTTTTTTTTATTATGTGACAAGGCCCTGCCCCTAGCTTTTGAAACAGCCGAACATCAACACTTTACCGTCACATAACGTGGGGGTCTGTCCGGGATCTTCACTCAGGTACTGGTGCCAAGTAGTAAATTTATGGTAAGCGTATTGGCTTTGGTAACGTAGCTTTTTACTATTTTCAATTTTCAATTTTATTTTCATATGGTGCTGTGTGTATTGTGCATTCCGAGAGTAGCATATGGTGAAGGTGAGACAACTTTGGATTACATGGTGACTGTAGGCCTCAGTCATTCTCTTAATTGGTCATCTCTCCCTCCGTGTTACTACTCGTGTTTACCATCTTTTGTCCCTAGGATATTTCTCATATTTTCGACAGATCATCATATTGGTACCCTGGTACTGTGGTCTGTCCCCGGGTCAAGTGCACCTAATCTTCTGCAATCTGACAGTAGGAGGATAAAGAGGGCCATAGTTCCTCTAGCACGAACTTTAGTTGCTGAATTGGGACCTCAGCAGCAGTTCTCGTCACCAGTTGACACCTCGCACCCCTACACGTCGGTCAGAGATGATGATATTTACATTGGTAGGGAATTAGCCTTCTTTTTCAGAGCACAAAAGTTCGCTAATTCTGTAAGTATCATATTAATTTCAGTGGGAAAACTTGCTTATGTCCTATAGAGACTCGGCAAGGTATGCCTACATTCTTGGACTACCAATTTTACTTTTGAGGCAATTAACTGTTTCATTTGTTTTAGAAACTCAGTTTCGCTTGTTTAGTAGGATTTTCTTGCCCTTATCCTCTTACATGAGTACCGGGTACAAGATTTCCTGCGACCTTGATTTATTAATCATTTACCATCTTGAAATTAACATTAATTGTTAAAGATTCCTTAGGATAGGTACCAGTTGCCACTTTGTCCTGTTTCTGACATTCACCATATCACAACAGTATATTCGTTGTGCATTTATTTGCTAATTTCACCATGTTTCGTCTCCAAGCTTTCCGTACAGATCCAGCATGTGCAATAGGGACTTTAAGTCATGCCAAGAGGACTGAATTACAAACTCTTGCACATGAGTATCAACTAGCAGTTCCCTACCAAGCCAACAAAAATGAAATACATAACCTGTTACTGGATCATTTCTTAGAGGAAGGTAAGATAGACCCTGAAACTCACGAAACTTACTTTATTGCAGATAAAACTGATTTGGCAACGATGAAACTCAAACTAGAGCTGGCCAAGATCGAACGCGAGCAGCAAAGGGAAGCAGCTGCCATGCAAAGAGAAGCCCTCGAGCAACAAAGGGAAGCAGCTGTCATACGAAAGGAAGAAAAGGAACTAGAAGCTGCCTTGAGGAAGGAAGAAATCGCCCTCAAGGAACGTGAGATCGCAATACTCCGTGAGCGGGAACGAGTACAGCTTGAAACAAAACAACGCCAATTGGAGATGCAACACGAATATGACAAACAACAAGTAACTTTGACTATGGAATGTCGTCAACGAGAATTCGCGTTGGAAACTTCACAAATCGCTCAACGCCAACAAGCTACCGCCAATTTTCCCGTCAGTTTCAATATATCACATGCAAGTAAGTTAATGCCACCATTCGTAGAAACAGAAGTTGATCTGTTTTTCACCACCTTTGAAACCCTTGCTAATCAACTTAGTTGGCCTGCCGACCAATGGGCAACCCTTCTCAGAGTACATCTTACAGGTAGAGCTGCAGTTACACTCAGTACTTTGGCGTCTGAGAATGACTACCAGACTCTGAAACAAGCAGTGTTGGACGCCTACCTTCTCTCCACCGAAAGTTATCGAAGGAAATTCCGTGACCACCTGAAGGCAAGTACCACTACCTTTCTCGAATTTGCTAATACCAAAAGGAGATATTTTATGAAATGGCTGGAAGCAGCACATGTCTCTACCTTTGCAGAACTCGTCAACCTCATGCTAGTTGAAGAATTCTTGAGGCGTGTGCCGCCTCCTGTCCGTCTATATTTAGCAGATAAAGAAGAGACCGACTACCTAAAGTGTGCTAAGTCGGCTGACACTTACAGCCTCATCCACCGGGTGACACTTGAACCATCCTCCAGTAAGAAGTCGTGGTACAGTTACGAGAAAGTGAGCACCGATCAAGCTGGCTCGCAATTGTACAGTAAGTATTGTAGACTCTATGGACATACCATAGATAAATGTGGTAAGTCTCAATACAAAGGAACCACCGAATCGCCAAAACCCAAACAGACTCCTCCTAAGTCCCGTAAGCCTGTGATGAATGTTGGTGTTCATGTTAATGATCTTTCTCTTTTCAGTAAACACCTGTATACTGGAACTGTCTCTGCCAACGGTTCAAATCCGGAGGGACGTTTCAAATTGAAGATCTTGAGGGACACAGCGGCTCTTCAATCCATTATTTTGAAGTCAGCTGTGCCCAATATCGCCTACTCCGGAGAAACTGTCTTCATCACTGACCTCACTGCTACCACTCCTTATCCTCTCGCCAAAGTCCACCTGGATTGTCCCTTCGTGAGCGGAGAAGTCCAAGTCGCCATCAGGGAAAAGCCTTTTCCCATGCCTGGAGTGCAACTACTCCTGGGCAACGACTTGGCAGAAGACCTGCAACCGACCAACCTGATCGTCATGGACAAACCCCAGGTGTGTACCTCTGTGATGGATAATCCCATTTTTGAGTATGTTCCAGCAAAGGTTCAAGAGAGTGATGAAGTTTCTCCCCCGGTTTTAGTGACCACCCGTGCACAAGCTGCACGACCACAGCCAGCTGACTCTACTGCTACCGCTGTCCCTCAAGACCCTCAGAAACTACCTCCGAATCTGACCAAGTTGGAGTTCCGTAAGTTACAGAGGGAAGATCTTACTTTGACACCATTATTTTTCCAGGCTGAGACTCAACCCGACAGTATTCCTGGGTTCTTCCTAGAGAACGAGTTGCTCTACCGCAGATATCGACCCAGTAAACTGAAGGAGGACGATTGGGCCAACGTCGAACAACTAGTGATTCCTGCCAGCCTGCGGCCCACTATTCTACATCGAGCCCACGGAGCACTCTCCCACTACGGATTTAACAAGACTTACCATGGAATCCGTCAAGACTACTACTGGCCAGGTATGGTAAATAGCGTCAAACAGTACGTCAAACAGTGTCATACATGTCAGATGGCAGGTAAACCGAACATCTCTATTCCCAGAGCGCCACTGATTTCCATACAGGTGCCTGCGGAACCTTTCCACAGACTTATTATAGACTGTGTTGGTCCTTTACCTCGGACCAGTTCAGGTAACGCCCATATCTTAACCATCCTGTGTCCTACCACCAGATTCCCCATAGCAGTTCCAGTAAAGAACATTACGGCTGCTACGGTTGTGAAACACTTATTGAAGATCTTCACCCAGTATGGATTTCCAAGGGAGGTTCAGAGCGACTGTGGCACCAACTTCACCAGTGATCTCTTCAAGAGGACACTGGAGGAGTTCAACATCAAACAGGTATTGTCCAGCCCCTATCATCCTGCTTCACAGGGTTCTCTTGAGCGTAGTCATCAGACTATTAAAGCACTCCTGAAGAAGTTTTGTAATGAAACCTCTAAGGATTGGGATAAGCAAATCGACCTTATAATGTGTATTTATAGAAGTCTTCCCAATGAGTCCCTAGGAGTATCTCCTTATGAGATGCTCTACGGACGTAAGTGCCGTACTCCCCTCAAGGCTTTCAAAGACTCTCTACGTGATGCCACCTTCAGTGAGCATCAGAATGTGCCCCAGTTTCTTCAAAACCTACAACATATTCTAGAGAGAGTCCACAGTTTTGCCCAAGATAATCTATTGAAAGCACAGGAGAGGATGAAGACTCATTACGACCAGACCAGCAAAGTAAGGAAATTTAAGCCAGGAGACTTCGTACTTGCTTATTTCCCTATCCCAGGTTCTCCTTTACAAAACAGGTTTTCAGGACCCTACCGCATCAAGGAGTGCAGAAACAACCATAACTACGTTCTAGAGACTCCAGATAGGCGGCGGAAGACCCAGTTGTGCCACGTCGACCTCCTGAAGCTATATAACGGTACTCCTCCCACTGCCATGCTTAATTACTCTGCCTTTAAAGAGCCATACATCCACAGTGAGACCTTCCCTGCTTCTCCTCCCGAAAGCACTTACACTGAGTCAGCGCTTTCAAATTCGGAAATCCTAACTGATCTTCATAACCATTTTCAGAACCATAATAGTGCTCCTTTGCCATATTCTAATTCTACTCTCACCTCGTCAGATATCACCAAGCCCTTCATCCTCCATGTCGCCGCCAGTGGTACCGGCATCGGAGGTGACCTAGTACAGCAACGAGGCGAGGAGAATACACCTGTCAACGACCACAGCTACAAGGAACTACGGAACAATCGGCAAGGAGCTACTCTTCATCGTCCTGGATCTACAGCACTTTGCTCCATACCTGAAAAGTGCTCGGTCTACCATCAACACGGACCACAACACCCTACACTTCCTGCAGCAAGCCCACTTCTACACTCAACGTCTTCTACGATGGGCTTGATAACTGCAGAAATTCAACCTGGAGATCCGCTATACCAGGGGTCTGACAACATCATAGCCGACGCCCTCTCCAGAGTTTACGAAGTAGAAGCAACTCCACCTATTACTCCACCACATGACGATGTACTTCTTCCAGAACCGCAGGCTTCGGGGGAGAGTTGTGACGATAATCTCTTTCAAGAGAGATTGAGCCTGCTCTTCCCTACATAAGTACGTCAATATACAAGATAATATAGAAGATACGTCCACCAAGTATCGCCAAACGTTTTGCCCAGAGAGCAAATCGTACCCAGCACACCTGCTACCACCGCCGTAACCAGCTAACTGCTCATCCTCTGCCTGCCTGTCGCTGATTGGCTGGTGACTCGTCGCCCCTGCCCTCCGCCTCCACCACAAGTCGACGTCTGGGCTGCAGTGCGCCAGTATCGTCAGAATATCTCAGTGCTCCAAGCAGTTGTCATCTCTCGCTGGTAGACTAAGCCTTGGCTTTCGTGTACTAAGGGAGGTGGCAGCTCGAAGCCAGTATTCCAGCACCACTTATATTTTATTTTGTTATCACTGTAACTTACTTGTCTTAACGTAACTTTTCATTTGCCAGTGATTATTCATGTTATTTTGTTTGTTGCCTTATCTTGCATATTTTTATGTGATTAACTTTATTCATGTCTTGTTTTTCTAGAGTAATTAAATTTTCGTTGTTTACATACTTGTGTTTTGTGTGTCTTCCCATTACCTTACCACAGACGAAAGGACCAACTTTTTCTTTTTTTTTTATTATGTGACGAGGCCCTCCCCCTAGCTTTTGAAACAGCCGAACACCAACGCTTTACCGTCACAATATATATATATATATATATATATATATATATATATATATATATATATATATATATATATATATATATATATATATATATATATATATATATATATATATATATTAGTATATTTTGGTACCAGTCTTTCCTGTAGACATATATTATTAAATATGACCGAAAAAGTAAGATTAATAATTCTAACACGAATTTTCTCAATCTTTCGTACATTTCTTTTCACTGTTGGAGGTAATTAAAAAATCAATTCTCCAAAATTCATTTTTATTTCTATTCTGACGCGACACTTCGTAAAACTTATTACATTTTCAAAGACTTTACACATACACAACTGAATAGAACTTACATATCTCCGATTTGTTTATATCTACATTTGAGTGAGGTGGATGGGGTGAGGTGGTTTTTAATAGGGTATTAATTTCATCAACACAAGACAGAACACGAAACAATGGGTATTGAAATGGAAGTGATTGTAGGAAGCCTATTGGTCCATATTTCTTGATGCTTCTATATTGGAGCGGAGTCTTGAGGTGGGTAGAATATAGTTGTGCAATAATTGGCTGTTGATTGCTGGTGTTGACTTCTTGATGTGTAGTGCCTCGCAAACGTCAAGCCGCCTGCTATCGCTGTATCTATCGATGATTTCTGTGTTGTTTACTAGGATTTCTCTGGCGATGGTTTGGTTGTGGGAAGAGATTATATGTTCCTTAATGGAGCCCTGTTGCTTATGCATCGTTAAACGCCTAGAAAGAGATGTTGTTGTCTTGCCTATATACTGGGTTTTTTGGAGCTTACAGTCCCCAAGTGGGCATTTGAAGGCATAGACGACGTTAGTCTCTTTTAAAGCGTTCTGTTTTGTGTCTGGAGAGTTTCTCATGAGTAGGCTGGCAGTTTTTCTGGTTTTATAGTAAATCGTCAGTTGTATCCTCTGATTTTTGTCTGTAGGGATAACGTTTCTAACATTAAGTGCAATAACATTAACGTTATTAATACCACATTTTGTTCTGTCTTGTGTTAATGCCACATCACCCCTTCCACCTCACTCAAATGTAGATATAAAATCGGAGATACGTAAGTTCTATTCAGTTGTGTATTTGTGAACTAAAGTCTTTGAAAATGTAATAAGTTTTACGAAACGCGCCCGTGTCGCGTCAGACTAGAGACTAGAAATAAAAATGAATTTTGGAGAATTGATTTTTGATTTACCTTCAACAGTGAAGCGCAATGTACGAAAGATTGAGAAAATTCGTGTTAGAATTATTAATCTTACTTTTTCGGTCATATTTAATAATATATGTCTACAAGAAAGACTGCTACCAAAATATACTAATATATATATATATATATATGTCGTACCTAGTAGCCAGAACTCACTTCTCAGCCTACTATGCAAGGCCCAATTTGCCTAATAAGCCAAGTTTTCATGAATTAATATATTTTCTCTATTTTTTTTCTTATGAAATGACAAAGCTACCCATTTCATTATGAATGAGGTAAAAAAAATTTTATTTGAGCTAAAATTAACGTATTTATATGACCGAACCTAACCAACCCTACCTAACCTAACCTAACCTATCTTAATAAGTTAGGTTAGGTTAGGTGGCCGAAAAAGTTAGGTTAGGTTAGGTTAGGTAGGTTAGGTAGTTGAAAAACAATTATTTCATGAAAACTTGGCTTATTAGGCAAATCGGGCCTTGCATAGTAGGCTGAGAAGTGCATTCTGGCTACTAGGTACGACATATATATATATATATATATATATATATATATATATATATATATATATATATATATATATATATATATATATATATATATATATATATATATATATATATGTCATACCTAGTAGCCAGAACGCACTTCTCAGCCTACTATGCAAGGCTCGATTTGCCTAATAAGCCAAGTTTTCATGAATTATTTATTTTTAGACTACCTAACCTACCTAACCTAACCAAACCAAACTTTTTCGGCTTCCTAACCTAACCTAACCTATAGAGATAGGTTAGGTTAGGTTAGGTAGGGTTGGTTAGGTTCGGTCATATATCTACGTTAATTTTAAATAAAATAAAAAAAAATGACCTCATACATAATGAAATGGGTAGCTTTATCATTTCATAAGAAAAAAAATTGAGAAAATATATTAATTCAGGAAAACTTGGCTTATTAGGCAAATCAGGCCTTGCATAGTAGGCTGAGAAGTGCGTTCTGGTTACTAGGTACGACATATATATATATATATATATATATATATATATATATATATATATATATATATATATATATATATATATATATATATATATATATATATATATATATAAATATATATATATATATATATGTCGTACCTAGTAGCCAGAACGCACTTCTCAGCCTACTATGCAAGGCCCGATTTGCCTATTAAGCCAGGTTTTCACGAATTAATGTTTTTTCGACTACCTAACCTACCTAACCTAACCTAACCTAACTTTTTTGGCTACCTAACCTAACCTAACCTATAAAGATAGGTTAGGTTAGGTTAGGTAGGGTTGGTTAGGTTCGGTCATATATCTACGTTAATTTTTACTCCAATAAAAAAAAATTGACTTCATACATAATGAAATGGGTAGTTTTAACATTTCATAAGAAAAAAATTAGAGAACATATATTAATTCAGTAAAACTTGGCTTATTAGGCAAATCCGGCCTTGCATAGTAGGCTGATAAGTGCGTTCTGGCTACTAGGTACGACATATATATATATATATATATATATATATATATATATATATATATATATATATATATATATATATATATATTATTAAATATGACCGAAAAAGTAAGATTAATAATTCTAACACGAATTTTCTCAATCTTTCGTACATTACGCTTCACTGTTGGAGGTAAATAAAAAATCAATTCTCCAAAATTCATTTTTATTTCTAGTCTGACGCGACACGGGCGCGTTTTGTAAAACTTATTACATTTTCAAAGACTTTAGTTCACAAATACACAACTGATTAGAACTTACGTATCTCCGATTTTATATCTACATTTGAGTGAGGTGGGAGGGGTGATGTGGCATTAACACAAGACAGAACAAGAGGGGATAATAATAGGGTATTAAAAGTATCAACACAAGACAGA